>NC_140960.1:57768708-58038708 GCF_014529385.1 Adiantum capillus-veneris
TTATTGCCGCTACACGCCAATTCAAAAATAAAGGTGCTCATTTGGGCACCCAAATTTGCGTGGCCCAAATGAGCGCCTTTATTTTTGACCTGCATAAAACAATGAAACATCAATTGTTTTTTGGAAGAGTATAAAAAATGCCAATGAACTGAAATTGAATTTACTTTACCTTGACAATTAAAAATGTAGAAGATCAACTATTTGAAAAAGTTACAATAAAAAGTAAATAGTTATATATACATTGTGCCACATTGGGACTTTACGAAAGTTTTGACAAAACATCTTTCTATCTAATCCTCCTCTATCTCGTCGTCGTCCAGAGGCACGTATGTTGGATCACTTTGACTCTACATAAACTCAAACCAAATTAAACAATTATCCACAGCTCAAAACAATTGATACAAAATTACTTGTTTAAACTTACCGCTTATAGTGGTCCAACCGCCGCATCAAATTGCTCGCGAAAGATGTGGTTGTTTTCGAACAACCATCGCCAAGTATCAAATTTTGTATGTCGCTACCGATACTTGACCATCTCTCTGGTTGGTCAAGACAGAGTGACATTTTCCTAAGTTAGCAATAACAATACCAAATCATCAACTACAATCTTTATAATCACCGATCGACATTATAATTCAAATAATCTTACATAGTTATCCTTCCAAGCTCCCTTGCCTACTGAGCCATAGTGCTTGGGAGTTTGTTTTGCACGGGCCTCGCGTTGTTGTCTGTATGATGAGCCCGTCGCATCTTGATCGCTCTTCTCTTGCATTGCCCACTCCCACTCCACATTTGCCATGTTGCCACCGCGGTAACTCCTGTCTAGATCTCTGACCTGGTTGGCTCCTGCGCGCCGCACATTGGACTGCTTGTTTTTTAAAATTGTCTTTATTTAGCCCTCCAACCATTGTTGTGAAAAAAGTTGATCGGGGGCGTTTGGAAATCTAGCTAAGAGAGCGTCCTCAATGTACCATGTATGATTGGGCAGTTGGTCTCTAAACTTTATTAAACAATTCTTATACGTTGAATGTATAAGAATTTGTAGATGGCGTCGAAATGTCTTGTCCTGTGCTGTGCAGAAATCCACCTCCCCACAATATTTAACCCTGTAGTAGCACCCATGCGTGTCTGGATGCACCGGTGCGCAGTATTCTTGTCCTCTGCATCAGGCGCGGCACGCTCTGAAAGTGGGGATTCCGTTCCCCCGCCACTACCAAAACATGCGAAACCACAAGATCCGTCGCCGCTTCGTCTCTCACAGCGCTTGCTGCCTTGAGACGAGCGTCGACGCGCGCTGCTAGAGGAAGTCCATCGACGATGTTCTATCGAAGCCAAAGTGGAATGGAGTGGCGTAGGACCCTCTGATGCCATGGGAGTAGGACCCTGTGATGCAAGGGGAGTATGCGATGGAATAGGAGTAGGAAGATAGGAAGGGAGAGTAGAGGGAGGTGCCGTCACTGCGAGGCTCTGTAGGTAAGGAGTCCCTCCCTGACTCCCCCATGGTGTAGTCTGTGGAGAAATTCCTAGGTCGCAAGCTGCTGCGGAGTGTAGTGGCCAAACAAATCCTCCATCGAACGGAGGTACTCCTCTCGTAAAGAGATAGCCCGTTGTATGTCAGGATCTATGACCGGTGGAGGAATCTGAGAACGGTAGGTGTAGGATGGCCATGCCTGCAAATAACAAAAAAAAACCTATGACACTCATAATTTATGGTTAACTACTTAGAAACATTATTTATTTCTTTGATTGTTCTCACCGACTCAAGACTCGGGTCCACTAGAGGTGATGTCCACCCCGATTGGGAGCCCACCTGAGATGTGAACGAACCAAAAGAAGAGCCAGCTGGCTGCTCCTCACCAGTTGGTCTCTCGTCTAACATTTACATTACAAAGAGCAATATAAGATTAAGCTTTTCACCCTACTCACTCATCTATAAATACGTACACAAGTATATTAGCACACAAACACGTAGATACATATACATACTAGTAGACCTAAGTAGACGCTAGTAGTGCCAAAGGTCAACTGCACTTCTTTAGATATCATCGCAGTCTCAACCGTGGTAAAACCAAAGGTACGTTGCGGTAATCCATGCATGAGTGGATCAATGACCGCAACGCGATGATTAAAAAAGGACTATACCCAAGAGGAAGCGTTTAACCTTCGGATGCTATGCTCCCGTACTTAGTGCCTACATACATGCATAAATAAATAATAGATGTACACACATATATATGTTATGGTTGTAAATGTAGCCATCGTTTTGTGTTGGCTGTATCTAGATTCAACGTCTAAGTGATCAATTGATTGTAACATTACAATTCTCTCCCAGAGGATATATATATTAGCACACAAACGCGTAGATACATATACATACTAGTAGACCTAAGTAGAGGCTAGTAGTGCCAAAGGTCAACTGCACCTCTTTAGATATCATCGCAGTGTCAACCGTGGTAAAACCAAAGGTACATTGCGGTAATCCATGCATGAGTGGATCAATGACCACAACACCACGATTAAAAAAGGACTATACCCAAGAGGAAGCGTCTAACCTTCGGGTGCTATGTTCCCGTACTTAGTGTCTACAAACATGCATAAACAGATATATATGTACACACATAAGGTTGTAAATGTAGCCATCATTTTGTGTTGGTTGCACCTAAATTCGACGTCTAAGTGATCAATTGATCGTAACATTACAATTCTAATGTAATGCAGTAAGTAATTCTATTTCTCTCACTGAGTCTCTCTCTCTATCCCTCTCGCTCTCCCCTTCTTGGTCGTGCAGTTGAAGTACGAAGCGGAAGCTCCATCCCAGAGTCATGTCTACGCCTCCATGTAAAGCAAGCACTCTCAGAGCGAGATGAGAAGCCAAACATGGATGACATCTTCTGCCGAGGCATGGAGGTTTCGGCTAAGGTCATGGTGGCTTTGGACTTGGGCACCACTTTTTCGGGCTTCACGTACGTCCACAAGAGCGACCCCAGGGACATCCACCATGTCCTGGATTGGCCTCACAAACTGAGGCAGTCGCTTCATCCCGTTATTGCAAACACAGACCAGCATGTTTTACAAGTGGAACCCCTTGTCTTCTACCTACACCCTCCAAGCTTGGGGATGGGTTTCCCTTCGCTCAACAAAGCGTCCTCGCCTTGAAGGTAATCTTGGTGCTGGTTGCTTAGGTATCCCTTTGGAGCCCAATTTTCATGTCCTTAACTTCTTTCTCTAGCTCTCTCCTTCTTTCCCCTCTTTTTCTCTCTCTCCCTATCTCTCTCTCTTTCCCTCTTTCCCTCTTCCTATTTACTCTCCTCTCTCTCTCTCTCTCTCTCTCTCTCTCTCTCTCTCTCTCTCTCTCTTTCTATCTACTCTCTCTCTTTCCCTATCTCTCTCTCTCTCTCTCTCTCTCTCTCTCTCTCTCTCTCTCTCTCTCTCCCTCTTTCCCTCCCTCTATCTACTTTCTCTCCCTCTTTCCCTCTCTCTCTCTTTCTCTCCCTCTCTCCCTCTATCTCTCTCTCTTTCTATCTATTTCTCCTCTCTATCTCTTTCTCTCTCTCTTTCCCTCTTTCCCTCTCTCTCTCTCTCTCTCTCTCTCTCTCTCTCTCTTTCATCTATTTCTCTCTCTCTATCTCTTTCTCTCCCTCTCTCCCTCTCTCTCTCTCTCCATCTCTCTCTTTCTCTCCCTCTTTCCCTCTCTCCCTCTATCTCTCTCTCTCTCTATTTCTCTCTCTCTCTCTCTATCTCTTTCTCTCCCTCTTTCCCTCTCTCTCTCTCTCTCTCTCTCTCTCTTTCTCTCCCTCTTTCCCTCTCTCCCTCTATCTCTCTCTCTCTCTCTCTTTCTCTCCTTCTCTCCCCCCTCTCTCTCTCTCTCTCTCTCTCTCTCTCTCTCCCTCCTATCTCTCCCTCTATCCCTATCCCTATCTCTCTATCTCTCTCCCTCTTTCCCTATTTCTATCTCTCTCTCTCTTTCTCTCCCTCTCTCTCTCTCTCTCTCTCTCTCTCTCTCTCTCTCTCTATATATATATATATATATATATATATATATATATATATATATATATCTTTCTATTTATCTACCTCTATCCCTCTTTCTCTCTCACTCTCTCTATCTAACTTTTCTCTCCCTCTTTGTCTATTTCTCTCTCTCTCTCTCTCTCTCTCTCTCTCTCTCTCTCTCTCTCTCTTCATTTATCTCTTTCGCTCTCTCTATTCTATCTAACACTATCCAAACAATCATTTCCAAAACGTGCATAACAAATCAATCATTCTCAAACGTGCGTAGCAAAGCAACCATTTCAAACAAGCCGTGCGAAGCAACCATTTCCTAATGAACGAGGTATGTTATGGATTCTCTATTTTCTCTAATTTTTTTTATTTGTGTGTGTGTGTGTGTGTGTGTAGTAGAAAACAAAAGGGGAAGAGGAAGGATGTGCTTTTGTGCTTACCTCTTCTTTATAGGGCGGTTGAGCTTCGACTAAGTTGAGCTTCCAAAGACGATGCGGAATACCCCCTTGCCGAAACTTGGACGAAACCCTCTTCGACGAAACTTGAGAAGCTTGGAGAAGGAGATAGGGGAAAGGGGGGGGGGAGCTTGGGAGCGATGGCAAAGAGCAAGAACGCAGGGTATGCTGCAAAAACGCGGCATACTCTGCCTTCTTTCCTTTTTAGGCGCCAATTATTACAGCCGTTATTATCGCGCCTATTATCGCCTATATTACCGTAGCCAGTCATTTCAAACGGATACATGCGAATCCGAGGTTGCAAGGGGGGAGGGGGCGGTACAAACCACTCTCTCTACCCTTAGCTATGCATTATTTCATTTTTTAGCTTTTTGAGTATTTTTATGAAGATTAATTTTTTTATATGGATACTTTATTTTTTAGTACTTTTAAATTTTTATTAAATGAAGTTTTTAAATTATCTTTTAGTTAAAAAATAACTTTAGCACTCATTATCATTTATTCCCTTTGACTTCAACTATATGTAATTTTTCTAATGGAATTAAGTGTTTTTCTAATTATTTATTTTTTAGGACACATGACTAAATAAACAACCTTTTGCGTGTGCAAAACATCGATTGGGATGATCTTGGTCCTCCTGGAGGCGCAGAGCGAGATCGTTGGCTCAAGGAAAAACTACATTGTCCTTGTGCCAAGTGCAAAAGGGCAATTCCTCGCTTGAGGTGCATTGCTTTGGAGCACGTGGAGAACGAAGGGATTTGGCATCCTCAAAAAAGTGCTCAGAGAGATGATAGCACGACTCACCCGTCGCTTGAGGAGGTGCCTCATTGGTCTGTGTTCGGTGGTGGTGGTGCAACGGTGCGCAAGGCCGAACGGCAGAGGCAAGAGCGACTGGGCGATTTGGGTGCACCGGATGGTGATCCTCCCATTGGCTCTACGACGCCGGCAGCTCCTATGGCGTCTTCGTCGCACTTTGAGGTAGAGGATGAGCACATGTTCGACATGTGTGATAAGTTACTAGCTCATGAGCGCGACGTGTGCGAGGAGGATTGTCAGCCCTGCACTAAATGGGCTGCCGAAACGGAGGATAGATTGATGACAAGTGCCCGAACACCTCTTTACAACGGTGCACGGTACTCGGTACTCGGTGCTCCAAGCATCGTTGGAAGTACTCAAACTGCAAGCAAAATTTGGTTGGAGTAATGCAAGTGTCGATGCACTACTTATGTAAGTATGGAATGTGGCTTTTATATACTCTCTCCCTCTCTCTTTATGGTGTCGTCTTCTTGGAATTATACTAATACGGATGTTTGTTGTATTTTGATGGGCAAAATGTTGCCAGAAGATCACCACATACCTCCAGATCGTCGGAGAGATAGATCGCATGTCACTACACTTGGAATGGAGTATGAGCGCATCCATGTGTGCGTCAACGATTGCATGTTATGTACCGCAATGAGCATGCACATGCTACCTCATGTCCCGTGTGTGGGGAGGCACGATACAAGACAGGTGTGAGCGGGGCACACCTACCCCTCAAGGTATTAAGACATTTTACATTAATTCCTCGCATCCAACACATGTTTAAAAGCAGGCCTATCATGGAGCTTCTTGCGTGGCACGCAAACCATCGCTCAAATGATGGAATGATGTGTGTTCCTGCCGATTCACCTGCATGGAGGCACATTGAAACTCAATGGCCAGAGTTTGGGTTGGAGCCTCGACACTTGAGGCTTGGGTTAGAAAGTGATGGTGTCAACCCCTTCGGCACTAAGTCTACTTCATGGAGCACTTAGCCTGTGGTGATCGTCAACTACAATATTTCACCATGGGAGACAACCAAGAAGGGCAATATACTTCTTTCCTTGCTTGTGCCAGGGAAGTACAAAGTGTCAAATATTGACATTTACCTCGAGCCCCTCATCAAGGAGGTGGAGAAGTTATGGAGAGGCATTCCTGTTGTCGATGTTTCACTTGCAAAGGGGGGGGGGGGAGAGGCTCAAGTGAGGGGAATCCTTATGTGGACTATGCACGACTATCCTGGGCTTGGAGAGATTTCTGGTAACCCCCTGTCCTCTATCTCTCTTTTGCTCATTCCCTCTCTCCCTCTAGCTCACTTTACTTCACTCATCTCTTTAACCATATGATATGTATGCAGGGTTGTCCACATTTGGGCACAATGCATGTCCTACTTGTGGGCCATCGTTGGTGACGGAGAGGCCCGATTCCTTGCGCAAGGTACTCTATCCAAACAACCATCATTTCTTACCCCAAGGGCATAACAAGCACAAGGATCCAACAAATGGGAAGGCTCCTCTAAAGCTCACGATGGCAGATTGGACAGCCATTTGGGAGGAACACCACAACAACAATCCGGCTCTGTGTCCTCCACCAAAAGGTATGTCAAGGTATTCCATATTTGTAAGGCTTCCATACTGGAAGGACTTAAAAATACAACACCTCTTGGATGCCATGCACATATTCAAAAATGTAGCCCAAACACTATGGGACCACATTATTGGCAAGAAGGACTCTTTGGGTGCGAGGAAGGATTTGAGGCTTTTAAAATGTCTCCCCACCTCTGCTACTCCAAGGCGTGACCAAATGGAAAGATTGTGCTTCCTAAAGCACCATGGATGCTAGCAAAAGAAGAATTAGACAAGGTGAAGGGTATCATCGCGTCTATTCACACACCAACAAGATACATGAGGTCGCTAAAGGGAGCTTTCACAAAAGCGAAGAAGGGTGGAAGCGTTCAATTGTATGGGTTGAAGTCCCACGATTGGCACAAGATGCTTCAGATAATCTTCATACTCCCTATTCTATCTATAGTTTGTGTGTATGACTATCGCTGACTTTCCCTTTCCCTAATTTACATTGTAGTTCATTCTGCCAATGAGTATGTGTATATGTCGGGACAAGAAAGTGAGGGGCACTAGGAGAGCTAGTAAGGTACACCACAAGACTCCACTCAACTACACCTTTTTTATGTACACAATAATTTCAACTAGCACTTAGTGTATCCTTGTGTGTTTTCTTGCAGATTTGTGAGCTCCAAGGAAATCGAAATAGATTCTATCTCTGTTGCTCAAACACTTGCAACAAAAACTGTGTGTGCCATTGAAGATGCATTTCCTCGATTGGTCCTTCTTAGTCAACTTCACGTGGTGGAGGAGATAGCTATATGTGGAGTAGTGCGCGCACGATGGATGTTCTTCTTAGAGAGGTTTTTAAAGACTCTCAAAGATTTTGTGCGGCTACGGTCTCAACCAGAGGCATGTATGGCCAAAGGGTGGATTGTTCAAGAGGAATTTGTTTACATATCAGAGTACTCGGCACAAGTTGATCCTTCAATGCCTTGCATGTGGTTAGATGAGGAAGATGCAAGGATGACTTCACACTTGACAAGTAGAAAGGGGAAACTACTTAACATAGATATGAATCTATCCCGAGTGGTCGATAACTTTTGCATTCTCAATGCAAAGATTATGACCGAGTGGGTGAACTTGTGGACAGTGGCAAAGGCAAGGCGTTTGCAAGAGAGGGAAGCATGGAAATAAGCACATGGAGGAAGGAGGGCACCCCCAGTGCCTAGACACCTTGCATGTTTCCCAGATCTCATTAGTGCAGAGTGGATTCATGAGAGAATGACCGAGGCAAAAGCGTGCGGAGAAGATATCACCAACAAAGAATGGGAGTATGCACGAGGGTGCGTACCAAAGGTAGAGTACTCATATACCTAAACCATATTGTTTGGCTATTTCTTGAATTTATCTTTAATATTATTTTATAAATTAATATTTTTTTTAATTTTGTAGTGCCTTTCCTTTAACTCTATGTGGTCAAAAGGTCGTCACTTTCGTACACGCCACATTGACGAGTGTAGAACCACCATGGATGTTCTTCTTAGAGAGGTTTTACCGCGCAATTGTGAGCAGGTGAGTGACATGTACCTTTATTCTTATTTATTTGTAGCGTTAGTTATACCAATGTTACTCACTTTGAGCTTCTATTTTATAAATCATCTCTATCCCAGCAATCCACCAACCAAAATTTTGGTTCATAATTCCCATAACACCTCGGGGGAGAACCATTTTTTCCACTAATGAAGTGGAGACTATCTTCAACCCTCTTCCACCTCCGACTTGCATGAGGTGGAAACAGAGGAGAGGGAGGTCGATGAATCAAGTCCGGCGGCATCAAGTCTTAGCGAGGATGATTGTCATGATGATGAAGATGATGAGATGGAGGATGACGAACTCGAAGATGATGAAGCTGGCAATGCATCCACAAACGACAATTCCGTTTCTCTCTTTATTGATTTAGGAGCCATGGGCTAGAATTGGATGATGCTTCATGTAGAGATCACATTTTGCAGTTATGAAGTTTTTTGGTCGTGTATCCATTCACCTCTCTCTCCCTCCTCTTCCTCTCTTTAGATTTGACAATATGCTCAATTATGTTAATCAATTGACAATGATTATTTTAGTTGTAACTAAGTGTAATCTTATATCCCCCGTCTCCTTCTCCCCCCTCTTTCTCTCTCTTTCTCTCTCTCTCTCTCTTCTTTTTTATATTTAAAAATTATATACAATATTATTTAATTTTTATTGAGAGGAGGAAAACACCAAAATTTGAGGGGAGAGGGGAGGGGAGGGATTAAGCCAGAATTTGAAAGTTTAGGCGTTAAATTTGGGCAATGGATATAACTACGGTAATGAGCACTGTAATAACAGCGGAGAAAGTCGCGGTAATACTTTAAACATAAAAAAAAACCCCGCCCTCCTCTCTCTTGTTTCTCTCATTGAATTTGCACCTTCTCTCTACAAAACGTGGTAAAACAGTGCGATAAACACTTGGAGATTTTCATTGTGAAAGCATCCAAAGTACCCTCCAGGTTGATGATATGCGAAATATAACCAGGGTTCGAAAGGTCTCCAGTACTGATCCTTTTTTGTTCTGCCTGGCTTGCTGCTGCATGGGCAAATTACTACGTGGAAAAGAATCGGTGTGAATTTTGAGAATTAGGCATGGGAACCTGCTGCATATCATGGTTTCCATGAACATTGAAGGATGGCTGAGGGCACAATATGGTTATTGAATTTGCATGAGCTATACATGGAGCGGCATAATGCTGGCCATAACTAGTTGCGCCTGCAAAAACGAGCTGAGTAAGGCCGTAGTTGAAGCTTGACATATATATACTGTTCAGCTGGCCACTAGGTCTTGTTGCACACAAAGCTGCTATGATCGCTACGTGGGGAAGGCGCAGGTAGGCTTATAATAAGGTATTGAGGCTTCACTGCAAAAGAAGGGCGATTCCAATATGTGGATGGGGCAAACAACGATATTGTCGACCTTGTACTGCTGGAATGAAAAGGGAGGAGCTTGGCCTACAGAATGCTCTTGTCATGTCGACGAGGTAGGATTTTCTTCATGGCTCTTCGCTTTCATGTGAACAGGTATAAGGTGCCAGGACAGCTTGCTGGGCATTGCCACTTCCAACACCATATAAGATATAAGATGGGAGTTGCCACTTCCAGCACCATAGATCAGAGGATGAGAAGGCAGTAGGGTCCGCGTTTGATGGTTTCATTAAAGCTCCATGCGCGAGCAAAGCCAGTGTCCTCGCCTACTAGCTGCGTCATAGCCTACTCTCTAATCTCCCTCTCTCTCTCTCTCTCTCTCTCTCTCTCTCTCTCTCAAAGAGTGGCCAACGAGACGAGCGACAAACCTACAGACGCTCCGAGCTACTTCTGGGGAACTTGCGAATTGCTTGTGGAGAAGATACTCAAATTGCTTCTAAGAGCAATTGAGCAACGCAGAGTGCTTTTTTTATTTTATTCACTTGGTAGCTTTTCACGTGGAGTTTTTTTATTTAGAGCTTTTCATGGCAATAATGATTTTTTTAAAATTTTATATATAATGTACGTGGTGGCTTCTGCCTCACCAAGCAAATAGAAGCATTCTGTACGTACGAAGAAGAAAGGGTACAGAAACTCTGTGCTTATTCATGTTCTCACACTGGGATCGCTTGTGCTGCACTGCAGCACCTCCTCGGGGGAGGTCGATGGAGGGCATCTTGGGGGACGTGGACGGGGATGCCGCTTTACGGAAGAACAATTGAGGTCTGTGCCATGGCGCAGGATGAAGAAGCTCTGCGTTTCTGGCCAACTGGATGAAGGTTTGGCTGCTACTTTCAATTTTTCTGAGAAGAACGTTGATATGGTTGCTGCCACTGCTGCAGAGCCAAGAACAACAAAAAACGTGCAGGGATTTGTGGCCACTGCTGCAAAGTCAGAAAGGACAGGGGATTTGAAGTTTTGGAAAGTAGGCGCAGATCCGTTTGGCGATCGAAGAGCATACCCTATACTTATATGGAACAGGAGAGCGTATGATGTTTTACAAGGCTTGATTGAGGATAGGTTGAACCAGGGATACAGTAGATTCATCATCCTTGGAACAGCTGGATCTGGCAAGTCTTTCTTTTCAATTGTGTGGATGCTGAAGCTTGCCACCAAGGGTGGGTGCAAGATAGTGATCAAATTGAACAATGAGGTGCATTTTATCTTAGATTTCTGTGACAAGAGCCACCCAACGGCTAGTGGCCCCCTCTCAGCGTTGGATCCCCTTGTTGTGGCTGCTGTAGAGCAGGAATCTAATTGGTTGATAATAGACGGAGAGCAAGGCGCCCGTCTTAATTACCATTGAAAAATTCTCCAAGCTTGCTCAACTAAGCCTGGTAATTTTGAAGAGTTTGGCAAGCATAGTGAGACCTGTCGTTTCTACTTGCCCATGTGGAGCAAGCAGGAGATAAATGAATTCCTTGATGACTTTGAGCCTTACAGGGATGAATATCAGGCAATGGATGTCAATGACAAGGCTTCTGCACTAAAGCTGTATGACAGATTAGGTGGGGTTGCACGCTATGTTTTGCTAAGGAAGAAATCCTCCGAGGGATTAATGCGGGTTAAGCTGGCTGTAGCTAAATTTGCTATGGATGTTGATCAGGCAATGCAAATCTTAGCAGGTGGGTTTGTGCCAGATGTCAGCGATCCGGTTGTGCACATCTTCTGTAAACAGGGAGATTATGAAAATCAAGTTTTTGACTTCGCAAGCAAGCACGTCAAGAAAGTGATAGTTGAGCAAGTTCAGCTAGCTTCTGATGTCAGAATTATGGCTCTTCTTAAGTCTGCTGTCTATGATAAGTCTATTGGAAGTTTATGGGGATGCTGTTTCGAGGTGCTCGTTCATCGTGTACTGGCTCATGGTGGCCAAGTATGTGTGAAGAAAGTGACTGAATCAGTTTCTGGGCCAATCCAAAATGTTACCATTGAACCTCATCAGGTGGTGATGCTCGATGACATTGGCAAGCTAAAGCAGATCGTAGCCCGTGGAATTTACGTAAAGCCTGAGGATTTAAACTTCCCGGTTGCAGATTCTTTTATGGGGGAAAACATTATCATCGAGGTGTTTAAGGGGCTATCGGGGAAGCAATGGGTATAATGCCAAAGGATTGTTGAAGATTGACAAGTGTTTGCAACGAGAAAGATATGAGCTGTGGTCTTGTGTACCCCAAGAGCTTTTTGAGGAAACTAAATACCAGCGGTACACCGGCAAGGATCCTAATGAGAACACCAGCGAAGTCTCTGCGAGGGTTGCCTACGGTGGTCGGACTAAGAAATCTTGGAATTCAGAAACTTTGAAGGTGGTTTCCAAGTTTGAGCAGTTTGTAGTGTTAATTGACTACAGGCGTACGTAAGAATGTCGTATCACCTCGTCCATGCCATGCTATACTTGGCACGTATTTTGTTATTAATCATGTATTTTGTTAGCGTTCAAGAGAATTCCATTTTAGTCGCAGTTTAGTTTCTTAGTTTCGTAATACACGAGTCTGAATTTCAAACTCCGAGCAAAACTTTCCGAGCAATCATAAAACCGAGCGAAACCTAATAAAATGTATATATATAACAAACCATAAAAGGTAACACCCAACATATCAAACATATTAATTATATATCATTGTCCTTAAACACGTCTAGCATTCCTCTTCAACACCTCGAGCGTCATCTCATATGTTAAGTACCTATTTTGTCTGAAGGTTATGTCTAAACAAGGAGGGAGGGATGGAGGCAATAAGAATTTCTTAGTGCACACTATCATGGCAAGTGCTTATAGGAAGAGCTGGCTATTGTTTTAATTATTTTTAGCAAAGAATACCTAATTTTGGAAGGAGGGAGAAGAATTAGATTTTGCTATTCTTTTAATTATTTTTGGCAAAGAATGCCTAATTTTGGAAGGAGGGAGAAGAAATAGATTTTGGACTGAGCCTATTGTTAGGTTGGATTCAACATAAACATTGTGTTGATCTTCATGATCTTTGATTTTGAATTGAGAATACCTCTCTCTCTATCTCTCTCTCTCTCCCTCTCTCCCCCAAATAGTAAGAATTTGAAAATTAAATAGCATAATATAAGGTAACTCCATGTCAATTGCCCACCATTTTCAATCAATCTGAGGTATCTCTAGCAACGTCATGTAGCCACCTTTGCACCCACTTTTCTTAGTCATCCCACCTCTAATTTGTTCCACTCAGCTTTCCTTTGTTGTTCCGCTCAAGAGTTACTCTTGGATCACCATCCACAATCATGATCGCTAGCTAGTTCAACTGGTAGTAGTGGTTGCTCACTAGACACCGCCTCTCAAAAACTTTGATCGGACTTGCACTAGCATCTCAATGATCACTCGTTTTGCATGGCTTTTCCTAACATGGCTATGGATCCATCCCTTGTCACGTCTAGTGCTTTATTCAACATTGAGTTCACTAAGTAGTCCTAGGTCTCGTCTAATGTAAAGAGAATCGATCGCAAGCCCGAAGTTAGACCTATCGGCAGTAGCATGCTAGGTAGGGAAACCATATGATGAGCATCGATCAAGATGGCAAGCAGCTTAGTGAGCTTGACAAAAGCGGAGGAGAAGGCTTGGAAGAGGGCGGCATGTGACCACCCCCTTTTGCATAACCTTTGAAAGGTCCAAGTGGCGCACCCTAACTATGATTGGTAACGTCCATCAACAATGTGTCCTCATCACCTTCAACAATGAGAACGACAGAATTGATTTTACGCCAAATTTTTGCTAACATATAATACAGATTGATGTGGTATATATGCAGAATCATGCGTGTGTTTGAATTAAAAGGCTTGTCTAGACGTAGTCCTCATAAAAAAACTCAAACAAAACCACTCTAAACCAGTCCGCGCCAGTGCGGATTGGTCTAGACAAGATTTAGGAGGGTCAGAAGGGTTGACAATGAGTAGCGAGATAGCAAGCTTCTTAGTTCAAGGCGCAATATGTGAGACCCAAGTTAGGCAACCAGTTAAAGAGAATAGTGGGTTGGTGATTAGCAGCCAGATTGCAAGCAGCTTGTTTGACCATGTCGTAGTATAAGTTCTAAAAAACTAGTCTTGCTTGGTGGGCGATGCTTTGGAACATAACAGGACATATGTAGTTTGACTTAAAGCATCTAGTACTAAAGTAGACAAGACCGTGATTAACTTGCCAATTGCGGCTTTGCTTGAGAGGCATATACATTTTGAAATGACATTATGTTAATAGAGAATATACGGATAGTTTTTGAGAGAGTTAGTTGAGCTTTAAGGAGAGACATATAGATTTTAAAAATGTTATTATGTTTATGGGAGGACACAAAGTTAAGTGCATCAAGTAATGGAGAATATAGGTATGATTCGTTGCATTAGCAGATACCTCCAGCAACCGTGCCAATCGTTGTCCAATCATCACTTGCACCTACTAGCTCTACTCTTGAAGTATTAGCTCGAACATTTAGAGAATGGAAGAAACGAGGACATATATAGTATGTCATAAATTATTTAGGGCTAAAGTAAAGATGCACAAGGTGCATGCATTACTATAATACATATGTATTGGCTAGCAAACGTATGTAAAGAGTTGCATGTCTAATTAACATGTGCAATGTTGATCGACATAGAGTGTATACTTTTGAAAACAACATTCAAGTAAACCAAACTAAAGGAAGTAATGCACAAACTTTTGAAACAAGAAAATGGATAAAGCATCAACGAACAACAATAAAAAATGAAGTACTCTACTGACCTGCAATGCTACACTAGTGCTTTTTGATTGTCCAATCTATAAGCAGATGTTTGAATCAAGCTACCAAAAAGCAATGTGAATAGTTAAACATTTCTTATTGCAATGAAACATCACAGAATGAAAATACAAAATATACAATACACAACATGCAGAAGTGCCATACCAAAGTACGGTGGAGAGTTGGCACTGTGGTCTCTCCAAAATTTATAAGAAACGAAAGCCGTGCCCTGTCCCGTAGTATTTATGTGTTGAGCCAAGCAAACACATAGACATGGAAAATTGGATGCAGTTAACGAACCTTGCAATGTTGTTGAGCTGGAGTCGTGCTTATACAATCGCAACGTCCATTTTTCACTACAACAAAAAAGGGGACCTTCGACGCAGGTTTCGACGCTCCCCGTCGAAAAAACCGTCGAAATACGCATCCCTACAAAAACGTCACAATATGCATCGATATATGTGTCGAAAGGTACTGTTATCGACGCATATTAGGAAGTGCCTAGCGACACAGATTGCGACGACCATAACAGATCTTGGGTAGAGGACAGGCAGCCTGGCCTGTGCCTAGTGAAAAGATGGACATAGCCACAGCCAGACTGCCTGTCCTCTGCCCAAAAAAGCGAGCAGCACCAAAATCAACCATGCTCTCGCAGAAATTTCAACAGTGTTCCCTTCGTTTTAACATAAACTTTTCAAAAAAAAAAAGACCATATGTATACGCCTCCTACATGCTATCCATGTAGGATCTCACATGAGATTTAAGGCAAATGAAAGAAATGAAGTGAACTTTGTACAAAACCATAACCAACTTAAAACCATAATCGGCCATAACCATATTGATCAAAACCATAATGCAGATAACCATAACCATAAACAAAACAATAACCATAATCATAACCATAAACAAAACAATAACCATAACCATGTCTATACAAGAACAATGACCATAACCATGTCTATACAATGACAATAACCATAACCATAAGAAAAACAATAACCATAACCATGTCTGAACAATAACCATAACCATATATGTCTATACAAAAAAGAGACACAGAAGCGTGTCTGTGTCTCACAAAACATATATATGAAATCCACTGATAACTAGGCGTCACAACCTGCACGTAGGACAAGTCACAAAATTAGTATTGATATTACTTCACATATACTTATTTAATTAAATCAACTCACACATATTAACATCTCACCTCAATCGATCAGCGAAACTCTAAGGCCTCCCAGTCTACAGGCTCTCCTGAAGCATCAAGATCATTCAATACTTCATAGATACCTCTCCGATATCCATCTGTCTCCTCCTGGCATGTAGGGGCTCGATGCATTGCAAGATTCTGCGTTTATACAAAAATCAAAGTAATAAGAATACATGATTCATCACGTTTAAAAAAAGGCCAAAGCTAGGATTGGATTGGAAACTCACAAACTCATAGTGGAAGGTGTCGAAGCCTCCGCTGCTAAGATGAGATGTCCCCCTCGTCATCTGTCGTATCTGCGCGGCATGACGCTGCTATCTGAACCGCGTGTCCGTTGTCCGCTCATCCTCCCTGATCTACTGCCACGTCTCGCGTGGAATGTCCAAAGGCTTCGGCGAGCCAATCCTGAAAGCCTGCCGAGCTGCATCTCGTCGATGTTTCACGGTGTCCCGTGCAACACCCTTGATCCACCTCCACGGAAGATCCTTTGAACCCGGAGCAGGCTGATACTCTCTCATGATGGTCTCCACTATATAATTGATTTTGTCGCGATCCTGCTCAGGCCAAGGCATCAGAATATTGGTCTAAAACTGCAGCTCCGCGAGCTGGCGAATTCGCTGTCTCATCTCAGTCCCGACTCTATCCATGTCAACAGAACCATCTGCCCGTACAGTATGGAGGCACTAGGATGGTGTGCCCCTCAAGGTTTCTGAGGTGTGTCGAGAGGTGTGCCTCGGTAGGACGGGGGTCGTGAGCAAGGAGGGGTCGAAGCATCTGTGGACCCTCCTCCACAGCAACCACCACCTCCACCGCAACCACCACCTCCACTTGACGATCACCGAGATCGCGCCTGTGCTACAGAGATGAAGACGTACCCGCCTCTGCCGCATTCCTAGGTGTCGAAGCGACCGTGATGGGAGACCTCGCAGACGTCGTACGCGTAGGCGTCTCCCCCCCCATAGGTGTCCCCCCCATAGGCGTTGGACCCTCAGGTGTGAAGCCCGGAGGCGTAGTACCCGTGTCTCTGGCTACCCAGTACTGAGACGCCTCTACCATCTGGCTGGGCGTCATCCATGTGACGAAGCCCATAAATGCATCTGCACTCATAGAAGCGGGATCTGGAAATTGGTCTGCCATACTAAAGTCCTGCACAAAAAACGTAAAAGAAAGCGTCAAAACATCTTTGTTTAAATTAACTTTAAGTTTAATTTTAAATCAACGTCTTCACACAAACACTTACAGGCCTAGGCCTCGACAAGTGAGGCATCATCGATAAGATCTTGCACCGTATCATCGTCTATCTCTAATTGCAGACATAACTCTGCCTCAACTCGTTCTGATATACTGTCTTCATTCATTGCATCTTCATCTACAAGTGTCATATCTGCCTCGTCTGCATCATCCCTCGTATATATGTCAGCTTCCTTTGCCATACCTTCGTCCATCTCATCTAATATCACAGTAGTATCTGCATCGTCTGACCGACTTTCCTCCAGGAGCTCTTGCCCTTCAAACACTTGTTTATTTCTTGAAGCAACCTGAACCACAAACCACCATTGTCGCTCTCGAGGGTCCGGTACAAAGACCACTTGCTCGCAATGTTCGGGGAGAGCAAATGTGTCGCTCGCATCTGTCAAAACCTTTGTAGAATCTATTTGCACAATCTTGTTTCCATCTCTGCGTACTATTGCATTGCGACCAGAAGTAATCACCTTGAACCACTTCACATCCAACAAAAATATCTCAAACCGCTTGAAGCTGACTTTCAGGATATCTGACACAAGACCACAGTAATCTAGGTTGCTAGTGCTCTCATTCGTGTCTCTGGCACTGGTCCTGCTCTTTTGCATGAAACTAACCATTACCCCACTATCAAATGTGTTTCCTCTGCTATCAATTTGTTGTGTTTTGAAATGATTTCCATGCGACCACAGTGCCATGTATGTATGACACCTCCAATCACATCCAATAGCCAGCTCTTCCTCTTCTAGAGCTATGGGTTCTCCGATCTGTCCAGCTGCTCTCACTGTTTTGTCCAACCATGCCATTGTAAGGAATTCAGGTAGAGGAGCGAGATAGTCTGGCAAGGGTAAGCCTCTAGTCATTCGGCTTCGCCTGAAATCGTGTCGCTCCCTATTGCGTCTCTCTTTCTCTTCTTCATACCTTTCAAGCCATTTTTGCATCGGCTCTGAATTTACTATACATAACTTCATGATCTTTTCTCGCATGGTGTCGTTCATTTTCTTCAACACCCCTTTCCCTTGCGGCTCCTCTCCCACCAGTCTTGCATCCTCCTCATCGCTCCAGAGTCGAGGCATTTCTAAGTCAGAAACGAATAGAAATTCGGTCGTCAAGACAAGAGACTCTTGCACCAGCCATCCTTCTGCCATGCTCCCCTCTGGACGCGCTTTTTGGCAAACAAAACCTTAAATGTTTTCATAAACCGCTCTAGAAAGAACATCCAACGGCTGTGGACTGTACCTGCCACTGCAACCTCATCTACTACATAGACGAGTGTAAGGTCCCCGTCGTGAAAGATCTCTCCAAGATCAAACATAATAGAGGTTTCAACCATAACTATGATATACATCAATCGGCATATTGTAATATCCCTGTGAGTCTCGTAATGGGGATAGAAAACCATACACATGAAGAAGCTTGAAGTAACCAACTAAATCTTTTTAACCTAAGCTCTGATATCAACTGTAAGATCCGATTCATTAAAACCCAATCACATTACCTAACCAATCTTGACTTAACCAGTCCATCAAAACTTATTCATATGACTTAACCAGTCATGACTTATCCAATCCGTCAAAACTCAATCATATGACTTAACCAGTCGTGATTATCTCAGTCACATGACTTAACCAGTCATGGCTCATTCAATCTACACAAAAACTCACTTACATGACTTAACTAGTCAATCAATATCTCTGTAGAAATAACTCAATATTTTAATCATAAAGTCATCAAAATGTCATATAGGGGTCTACAAAAGATCTCTCCAAGATCAAACATAATAGAGGTTTCAACCATAGCTATGATATACATCAATCGGCATATTGTAATATCCCTGTGAGTCTCCTAATAGGGATAGAAAACCATACACATGAAGAAGCTTGAAGTAACCAACTAAATCTTTTTAACCTAAGCTCTGATACCAACTGTAAGGTCCCCGTCCTAAAAGATCAAGGCGTCTTGGAAGATAGCCTTCTTTATCCTCTAAATCCGTTGACGTACGACACCCTACTCCGATAATGCGAAGCAAGGATACGAGCAACGAAAGAGAAGAAGACTTCCACCTATTGTGTTTGTAGTTGCAAGACCCTACGCCACAAGCCAGGTCGATGAGGTTAAAGATTCTATGGACTTTAGATCTTACATTATAAGAGAAGAAAATCCCTAAGGATTCAAAGACAACGCCTTTTTCCCCGCGTTTAAGAGGCACGGCCGCCATCCTTAATTCCGAAATATGACAAGAGATTAATCTCCAACTAACTAAGACAAAGTGAAAAGTACTCGACTAATCGAGTCCACCCATCCTTGACTGGCAACCTGAGCCAGTCCCCACTTTCCACCCCACACGCACACTTTTTTCCACACTGTTTTACATATACAAACAGTGTTCCTTAATTAATTCCAAACACAGGTTCTTTTATACAGCCCTTCAAACAATACCAAAACAATTCAAACAATGCTAATGAAGGCAACCCTATTATTCAACAAAAACAACTTTTCCAATTTCTCATGATTTTGCCGCTACCTGCGTACTTTCTCTGTCTAACCAACAGAGCCTTTGCAAAAGATTTATTCGCTAACCGCGAGGAACAAAGAGAACCGATAACCTCAGCTTAATCTCCGCTACCCACGGGATCATCTCGCTACCCCCGCGAGGATAAAATATATTCTTTCAACAATTCTTCTCATTAAATGACTCATCAAACATGATCAACCAATTCTTCATATCAATCAGAAACCGTTCATCAAACAATAACAATTGATTAAACAATAACAATCCAACGACAGTGACAATTTATCAAACAGTTCTTTCACTGATCTATGAAACATATACTTGTTTCATGTGATAGAATCACGTTTTCTGTCGGTTTAAAGTAAGGTCTAAATTCATCTTATCGGTCAACTATGCAGAATTATAAATTTGTCTTGCCGGATTTGGAGCGCGTGCAGCTAACTCCTGTGCTGGAGGTTGGACGGCTTCAACTTCTTCTTCGGTTGATGCTGCCGCATGAGATACGTTCGGAGTGGACACCTTTCTTCCCACCTTCCTTGGTCATGCAACGGCATGGGCGTCCTTAGAACTTTTTGTTACATGCTTCGGAGCCATAGCTTCGGAATGGAAAAAAGAAAAGCGTGTTGTTGGAGAGAGAGAGAGAAAGAGTGTGTCCACAAATAGAGAGACGGCACGTCGACGATTGGAGATGGAGATGAGTTGAAGGTGAGAGGTTAAGGGAGAGAGGCTTCCTCCGGTGCGTCGTTGCAAGAGAGCTTCCGCTTCTGTAGATGTGTGTTCAAAGTGAGAGCAGAAGGGTCCTTTATATAGGCCCTAGGGGGTGCTAAGAATACTGAGAGGTTTCAAGAATAGGAGAAGGAAAAAGCTCGCGCGTTGTCGCGGCTCTATAATTTTTTTCTTAATTTTTTGGTACGCGAATGCTATGCGCGATTTTTAAAAAAGTTATATACTTACAAGTTCCCATTCTATTTTGAAAGAGACAAATAAAGAGTATCCTAATTTTGACTCACCTCTCTTTCTTTCCTAAAAATACTATCTCTAAGCTTTTTCTTCACACATAGATTAGGTTCCCACATAAACCTATTGTTCCACATAAAGAAAGATCATAAATAAATGGATTCTGAACCCGATTTTCAATCCGATTGCTCTGATAAACTCATGATGACTCACAAAATTGAGAATCTCAATTACTTTGCAAAATAACTGAAATGACTTATATGGATAAATGTTGGGTACATTACAACGAGCAAGTGCATTTGGATAGTTAGGCAGCTTGTGGGTAGATACTTCTCAATCATGCAAACTGCCTCAATGGAGTTAACCCTTGCGACTGCAATAGATTCCTCTCGTATATCCTTGGAAGAGATCCACCGCACTAGCTCTGAAATCTTGTATATGCAGGCTCGCACTTCCTCCGTTAAACACCCCTTGATCGCAATTGGAAGAATGAATTGCAAGAACTTATGCCAGTCGTGCGATTTTAGTCCTGACAGTTGATCGTCACTAGTGAATGCTGTCTTGAGACATCGCATATATCCTGTTGGCGTCTTGAACTTTGAAATCACCCTTTTAACTTGTCGCTCCTCGCTTTTTAGCAATACCCATGGCGCTCTTGGAAGCTTTGTTTGGCCAGCTACATTGGTGAAAGGCCATAGCTCTGGCATCTTTCCAACTCTGAGTGCAAATCATCTCGTGAAGCTCGATTGTCTTTCATTCCCATGATTGTCTTCCAGAGGAGCTCTCCCACATTCTCTCTCTCGATCTCGCTCTCGCTATCTCTCTTTCTCTTTCTCTTTCACTCTCTCTATTTAATTTCTCTCTCTCTCTCTCTCTCTCTCTCTCTCTCTCTCTCTCTCTCTCTCTACGTACCCTATCTCTCGATCTTGCTCTCGCTATCTCTCTTTCTCTTTCTTTCGCTCTCGCTCTCTATTTTCCTCTCTCTCTCTCTCTCTCTCTCTCTCTCTCTCTCTCTCTCTCTCTCTATATATATATATATATATATATATATATATATATATATATATATATATATATATATATATATCACTCTTTATTTCTCTCTCTCTCTCTTTAATTTATACGAACATCTCTCTCTCTCCCTCTCTACCACAGCAGAGCTCATCGCTTTACACCAGAGGCATACTGATCAAATGAGCGACTGAGCTAGGGAGATCCAGACGTCCACGATTGCGGAGGACTACACAACATCGACAGAGGCTGTATCAGAGGATCCAGATCACTTTGGCTTGACATGCACAACGCCCGATCAGACTACTGACCATGGAGGAGATTGATGAGATCCGCCAACGACCGATGCTGGATCTCCTATGATCTACCTATCCCAGCTAGCTGTTTTAGCTGCTTAGTCCACACCCAGTAGTTTAGTATTCCATAATATTTTATTTTGTCATCTTGTTACTCTGACTTCGTATCAGATCCACCACATTGTAGCTTTTTGGTCTCATAGGTCACTTTGGCCTTTTGAAGACGTTAATATAACATTTCATTTCATTTTATTTTCATTTCTCTCTTTAATTTCTCTTTCTTTAATTTTAATTTCCTACGCATAAACTCTCTCTCTCTCCCTCTCTCTCTCTTCTCTCTCTCTCTCTCTCTCTCTCTCTCTCTCTCTCTCTCTCTCTAGCTTTTTAATTTCTTATTTACACACACATACACACACATTTCTCTCTCTCTCTCTCTCTCTCTCTCTCTCTCTCTCTCTCTCTCTCTCTCTCTCTCTCTCTCTCTCTCTCTCTCTCTCTTTCTTTAGTTTCTTACACACACACACACACGTTTCTCTCTCTCTCTCTCTCTTTGATTACCTACACACACACACACACACACACACACACACGCACATTTCTCTCTCTCTCTCTCTCTCTCTCTCTCTTTCCTACACACACACACACACACACACCGTGTTGGGTTCAATCCATTATTGGTCAGCCCGTGAGAACAAGTCTCAAGGCATGCAGGTATAGACCATTAGTTAGTTGAGTTTGCATGTGGAAAAGGTGTGGTAGACATCACCTTCCAAAGACTATGTAAAGGCTTCCCTTTAATAAAAATTAGAGTAGCATGTTAGTTTTTCTCTGGCTTGTGTCGACTTCTTTCCTTTCTCTCTCTTGTCCTTCTCTGCACACTCTGCATCACCATGACTCCGTAGCTAGAGCTCCAACAACTGGTATCAGAGCCCTACTAGGCCTTGGCGCTCGACAAGCAATGCTCGACAAGCAGCGTGCGGATACAACCACTTAGAGAAGGATGAGCAACATGTTGACTTGCATCGAATTGCACACAAATGGCATCAACAGCGTCGCCCAGGCCTAAGCATCAAAATCCGTCACTTGATCGGCTCCCAGTTCGGCCTGTACAGTGCACCCTGAGCATCTCTCTGTTGCTCGACTGTCGCCTGCGCCATTACTGTATTACAGAAGGTTTATTTTGTGTGTATATTTTCACACTTATTTCAAGTGGCCACCCAATTACTATTTCAAGCAAGGCACTATTCCCACACTTGGGTACCCTCGCCCTTGCAGCACGGTGCTCGTCAAGCATAATAATTGGACAATCGATTAGTAGATCAAGCATTGGTGAATTTCCAGATTGCAAGTGCTAAATTGGCAAGGCATGTTTGCGACATATCAAAATGCTGCTAGCCTTTGCATATTGAATATGTCATCAAAAGTCGACAAGTTCAATGGATCCGGCTTCCATACTTGGCATATCAAAGTTAAAGGCTATTTGATGCGGAAAAACTTATGGAATGTGGTCAAGCCTCTCGTAGCCGATGAATCCGACACATCCGTTGCAGTTACAAGGGCATTATTTGCTGCTGAGCTACAAAGGAAAGAGGAACAAGCTTTTGGTATCATTCTAACCTCCTTAGAAGACGATTTTATTCATTATTTGGACGATGTTGATTCTTCAAGTGCTACCTGGATAGAGTTAGAGAAGCTTTT
Source organism: Adiantum capillus-veneris (assembly GCF_014529385.1). Classification (NCBI taxonomy): domain Eukaryota; kingdom Viridiplantae; phylum Streptophyta; class Polypodiopsida; order Polypodiales; family Pteridaceae; genus Adiantum; species Adiantum capillus-veneris. Next base: position 57,792,227 of record NC_140960.1, read on the forward strand.
CGGTGCCAAAGCTAAGTATTCAAAAATGAGTTTTAAAATGGAATTATATTCCATCCGCATGCGTGAAGATGAAAACATTGCAGCTTTAGCCAATAGACTGAAGAGTATTAGAACTCAACTTGTTTATGTCGAAGCTTCAGTACCAGAAGAAGATCTCATAGACATTTTGTTAAAAAGGTTTGACTGACAAATTTCATCAGATTGTTACTGTTTTAAAAGAGAAAGATCCGCTGCCCTCCTTGGATGGTATCATCAATTCATTGCAGGAAGAAGAACGCAGGGTACCTAGTACCAATTCGACTATTATTCCCAGTGCATATACAGTTTCGAATGCCGTATCCCCCACCAATTCTTCTGATACTTCCAGTGCATATGCAGTCACTAAATGTGCTACTACAGCAGCTTCATCTCGACCATTCAATGGAACCAGATCTTGTGCCATTTGTGGACGCAACAATAATCAGACAAAAGACTGTTTCAAGAAGAATCCTTGTGTTCACTCTGGTAAAACAAATCATCCGTCAAATAAGTGCTTTCAAAAGGGTAAAACTCAAATTCATGTGGTTGAGGGAGACACTGAATCTCCAATATATTCTGTTGACGAGGAAATTTATTAGATCAACTCTTTTTATGTTGTTTAGTCAAATTAAATTGTACGGGTTATAGACACTGCCACAAAGATAAGTGGTAAGACCTCCCAATTTTTATCAGTTCTCATCCCATTTTTGTTGCACTCTCATGAGGTTACTGGTTACACCTTAAACCCAAGGTTTGGCAGTGAACCAAAAACTCCGTTTTTGGTAGCTATCTTTTTTGACCTACACCCTATCTGTTCAAGGGGGGGTTACTGATCTAGCACCAGGTTATGGATACACCAAAAATCCTTGGTTGTGAGAAAACCTAAAACTCACGGTTGACGAGTACACCAAAAACTCGAGGTATCATGAGTTGCTTGTCTAGTTCGGGCTTGAGGGGGGGATTGTTGGGTTCAATCCCTTATTGGTCAGCTTATTGGTTAGCCTGTGAGAACAAGTCTCAAGGCATGCAGGTATAGACCATTAGTTAGTTGAGTTTGCATGTGGAAAATATGTGGTAGACATCACCTTCCAAAGACTATGTAAAGGCTTCCCTTTAATAAAAATTAGAGTAGCGTGTTAGTTTTTCTCTGGCTTGTGTCGACTTCTTCTCTTTCTCTCTCTCGTCCTTCTCTGCACACTCTGCATCACCATGACTCCGTAACTAGAGCTCCAACACACCGCTCTCTCTCTCTCTCTCTCTCTCTCTCTCTCTCTCTCTTTCCTACACACACACATGATGTAGAGAGATCGAGAGAGAGAGAGAGAGAGGGGTTGGGGGGGAGGGGGGGGAGGGGGAGAGTTTCATAATACCTGCGCAGCAGGTTTCAGCCAAGAGATCTTTTTCCCCCCCAATTTTTTGCGTCGATATACTCGTGGTAATATCCGTCGATATACGCGTGGAAAAGTATGCCTTGCCATGCGTATTTCCACGCGCATATCGACGGATATTCCGACAGGCGGTAAGTACGTCGATAACCGTGTGGAAAGGTACGGCCGTCGATATATACTACGTCGATATCTTGATGTTATGTTGTAGTGTTTGTGAATATATGTCCTCTCTGTGAGACACAAAACAAAAGTTAACACAAATACAAAAGATGTAATTAGATATTGATTAAATTTAAAGAGAAGAGTCCTATGTAGTGCGAGAAGTGCCCTCATTTGGCATCTTAAAAAAACCACGCAAAGCTTCATTTGGCATATCTCGCAATCAATGCATTTCAAAAGATGACATTCCGGTTATACATGTCGATGAAAGTAGTGCCACATGCCTTCATGAAGAAAGCAAAAGTGATTGCATCTCGAGATATGCCATTACTTCATATCTGCTGAGGACAACTCAGGGCTCCTTGGCCCTACCACGTTTGGCATACATGTCGACCAATGCAGTATCAAGTATGATGTAGATGGTTGATTATATCTTTTCCACTCTCTATGTTCTACATAGTACCACATGGCTTCAAGATGCAAGCATAGGTAATTGCATCTAGAGAAATGTCCTAGCTTTACATTTGTTGAAAACAGCCTAGAGCTTTCTAGTCCTGCTGCTGTTGAGCATATCCCACAGTTAGTGTGTTCCAAGAGATAACATTCCAAATAGAAAGCTCTTCAAGCCCTTTTTGTGCTTTGCATTTATTGAAAATATCCTAGGGCTTAGTGGCAGTGCCAAGCATAACCTTTTTTTCGACATCCCTTGACTAGCATTGTCATTGTGAAATGCTTTGCCCAATCTTAGCATTTTCTAAATTGCCACATGCCTTCAAGATGCAAGCATAGGTAATTGCATTTAAAGAGATGTGCTCACTTTGCATCAGTAAAAAATAGTCCAAAGCTTCCTTGCACCACCCCTGATCGACATATCCCTCAATTAATGCATTCTAGGACTTAGCATTTCAGAGAGATTGCTCCTTAAGAACTCTTCTGAAGTACACCACATCTGGCATACACGTAGTGCCAAGCACGACGTTTTGTTTCAGTAGCCACTGACTAAAAATATCATCATAAATTATGTTTTCCAAATTGGCGTTCTACATAGTACAACATGTCTTCAAGATGCAAGCATAGGTGATTGCAGATGGAGAAATGTCCTTGCTTGGCATTTGTTGAAAATAGCCCACTTCTTCAAGATGCAAGGGTGAAAGCATGTTAACGTGTCACGCTTTTTGTGCTAGTTAGAGTTTCAAGTTAGCACATTTTAAAAAAATTGGGCGTCCGGTACAATTTTTACAACTCATATCAAAATTTGTCGGAGGTTGTACATTTAAATTCCTTGTTTCAAGAGCTTTCTACCAATATATCATATGTCATAGATATTGGAGATGTAGCTCATGTTATTGTACTAGTTAGCATATGTCAAAATTGTGCTAGTTAGCATTGTCCGGGACATGAGAAAGTGTGACATGTTAACATACTTTCACCCGCAAGCATAAGTGATTGCATATGGAGAAATTTCCTTGCTTGGCATTTGTTGAAAATAGCCCACTTTCTAGCCCTGCTGCTGTTGAGCATATCCTGCAAATCAGTGTGTTCCAGAGACAACATTCCAGACAAAAAGCTCCTCAAGCACGTAGCTCTTGTCTAAACATATTATTGTCGCTAGTATCCAAGTCCTATGTAGTGCAAGGATTTCCTTGGCTTCGCATCCAAAAAAAAACCAGTTAAAGCTTCATGGCCGTGTCCTTGTTGGGCATATCCCGCCATCAATGCATTTCAAGAGGACATTTTGGACATACATGTCAACCAAGGTAGTGCCACATGCCTCCAAGATGAAAGCGTAAGTGATTGCATCTGGAGATATGCCCTCGTTTTGCACCTGCTGAGGATAGCCCATGGCTCATATTCTCTTCGAGAATCTGGATGTAAGGCTTTTCCTATCCACAATGACCCTGATTTCCCCTCTTTCAAGCAATTTACTAAAATTTGACCCATTGGGAGATTATAGGTTAATTTCCCTCCACATCACGTACCACCTCACCATCGCCAATCACTTATGATCATGTTGCCATTCTCGCTCCACCCGCCCTGCCTCGCCCTCACCTTGTCCGTGTTGCACGTAGACACGCGAGCTCCATCGGAGCTGGAGAGTGCAGCACTGCTCTGCCCGCTTGTAGCTCGAGACACTGCCAAACAGTAGGTCTCTAGGCTGCTCAACCTCCCTTTGTACCCCTCGTAGTACTCTTGCTTCACCCCAACTTCATCGGCTCGCCCCATGCACACATCACCTCGCTGCAAGCCTCTCAGAGTTCCTTTTTGTTCCCCTCATACTCCCCTGCCCTGATGGGTTCGTCCAGTCCCTGCTCACATGCACATCGCCTTCTAGCCAGCATACCTCTTCCCTTCTGTGGCGCCACTAGTCTGCCCGCTTGTGATGATGCATGCCTGCTATCTCTGCTTCCAAAATCCCAACTAAAACTGCCGTAAACGGAGGATGCACATAGTACTTGTCTATTTCTGACCAAAAGTACGGCTCCAGACTGGACACAAAAGTTTCCTATCCTTCCTATCCGAAAGACACAGAGTTACACATGCAAATAGTACTGCATCGTATGCCATCACTCTCACCAGGTGTCTTCTTGACCAGGTGCCGGAGATGATCTAGTGCTTTCATTGTGTCATCTCTACTTTACCAATGTGCCGGTTTGAATCATGAAGGCCATAGGCATGGCTTCCATCTGCAATTTTGAGGACACACAGTGAACAAAACCATAAACTATGGTTAACATTCTTCATAGGATACATCAATTAGGAGCTCAAGCTGTAAGAAACAGCAGAAAACATCCCCCCAAATGGATCCTACTGGTGGTAAACTTCAAATTTGGATAATGGTCAGAAGTGCTGTGCACAAGGGTCCTCCAGCAGCCGGTATGTGAGTTGTACACATCCCATAAGGCTGAATTTTCACTCTTAGGATAATGGTGCTGCATTGACATGAACACATTCTTGGGTCTGCCACTGTCATCACGGAATCTGAATGTGAAGTACGTATATGATGGTTTTAGTTGATAGGCCTTGCCAATGAAGATGTCTAGCAGCATCGGAATTTACTTGGTGGGCACAATTCAACCGGGCGCAGAAGAAGAGAGATAAAGCGAAGTCCCCAATTGATCGAGTTCTGAATGGCCGGAGTAATTAAGTGAGACCCAAATGGCCGGAGTAAGTGAGACCCAGCAGTCTAGATCTTCTTCCTACGATGAAGACGGCGAGGATGACCCTGATTATAAGGGGTATGAGCCTCCCGAGAACGGCCACGGGAGGGGATCCCCCACCTAGACACGCTAGCCTCACTCCACGCACTCGCGCACCGTGGGGACTCCACGCAAGGTTCCCCAGGGCACGCTATGACCCTCCGTGAGTGCGGCGGAGCCTGAGGCTACGTGGGGCTAGGGACCCGGAACGCAAGACCCGCGAAACGCAAACGGCCGTCGACCCATGGAACGCAACCACGCCCGAGCCGGCCCCGTCCGAGTCGGACCCCCGTGAAGGCAACTCGACCCGAGCCGGTCCCGTCCGAGCCGGGCCCTCCTGAGCCAGTGCCGTCCGCGCCAGGACCCCTTGAAGCAACACCTCGACCCGAGCCGGTCCCGTCCGAGCCGCGGACCCTCCTGAGCCGGTGCCGTCCGCGCCATGACCCCTTGAAGAAACACCCCGACCTGAGCCGGTCCCGTCCGAGCCAGGCCCTTGAAGACAAAACACCCCCTCCGCGACGCGCCCAGATCCTAGGGCGTCACACTGATGATGCATGGCGGCAAGTTTTTGCGTGGCAGAGGTAAAGCCACAAACTCCAGCTCTGTGGAGGGGCCATTCCGGCAGAGCATGGAACCATTTTTGGCACGCAATAACGGACCAGATAGAACCCTTCGACAGGAGGATGGAGAGCAACGGCAAGCGCCTGAGATCGGGGAGCTCCAGGGGCGGCAGGAGTTTGTTAAGCCTTGTAAAACGAGTCGTATCAAAAAGCCTCTTGTAATGAGCACATATAGGCTCCAGCCAGCCGGCTAAAAGGGGGTGTGCAGGTGCGTGCGCTGACGTGGCTGACACTTTTTGTAGTCAGATCATGGGTGGCTGGCCGGTGTAGCCCAAGGCTCACCCTCCCCGGCAAGCTTTCTTCACCCTCTAAGTCTCTTCCCGCGTCCTCCTCTCCTAGCTGGCAGTTTCTGGACCTTCGATGCTCCGGCAGCAACCCTGTTGTGCTCAAGCTTCACTCGCTGGCAACCGGCTACCTTCCTCCTCCCCCTTGCTGGCTGGCTAGCTCCATGTGCTGGGGCTATGCATCTGAAAAGCGAGCAATCGCAGCGCAGAGTAATATTGTCCGCAGGAAGAGTTTCCAAGATCCAGCGGGGGGAGAGAACGTGGCCTCAAATAGCCAAAAAACGATACTAGGCTCACCAAGTTAAAATCCAAACAAAACCACTCTAAACCAGTCCGCGGCGCCACTGCGGACTGGTTCAAAGAGGGTTTAGAAGGGTGATCTCTAAGATCTTTTTGATGCGCGGGGCAGTCCTCGAAAGAAACCTAGGTTCAGTGTAATCCCACCTACAAATTTTGAAATTTACCTCTAAATTTTATATTTAAGGGTGAGAAAACCTACCGAATTTTGAAAAATTAATGTAATTTGGTCTAAAAACTTTCACATTTTGTCAATTTACCTCTATTCTTTCACATATGTAGGTTTGCCAAGTTTTTGGAAACTAGCACGGGGCCTATATAATAATAATAATAATAATAATAATAATAATAATAATATATATATATATATATATATATATATATATATAGAGAGAGAGAGAGAGAGAGAGAGAGAGAGAGAGAGAGAGAGAGATCTTTTTTGGTGACTTTGTGAGCCGAGATGGATACGTGTACAAGAAGCTTTGGTAAGAGCAAGAACAAGTTGCACACTCTGTGTCGCAGATGTGAGCGCACCAACTTACATATCCAGAAGAGTCTGTGTGCTGCTTGTGCCTATCATGCCAAGCACATTTGTCATTATAACTGGAGTGTAAAAGCAATCAGGAGGAAAACAAGAGGAATTGGAAGCATGCGCTATTTACGATATCTATCATAGTTTTTTAAAAACAGCTTAAGAGAGGGGACAATGGCTTAGGAGTGTTTGTTGTCATTGAGGAAGATGAACGGAGATCCTTTCTCCGGGGAATTTGAGCTAAACCTTCTTGAGAGGATAGAATGCCATCAAAATTTCTACCTTTGTAGCTATGGAACGTTTTTTTTTAAATTGGCCTCTTGTTATTAGATGGTAGATTTTGAGTTTTCTACAGGCCAAGTTTCTAAGTGTATTAAGTGACGATGTAGTTGTCTATTGTGATCTTTTCGAGCTTCTTATACATTATCTTGGGTGAAGAGAGAGAGAGGGAGAGAGAGAGAGGGGAATACTTCAGATAAGTAATTCTTTTGGCCATGTCAAGCGAACAAAAGCACTAGTGAAGTAGTTTCTACATGGTCCATTGTGTGTTCTACATATTCTCTTTTTGAGGTCACTTGTAGTGCTCTAAAAAAAACCTAGGTTTAGTGTAATCCTACATACAAATTTTGGATTTATCTTTAGATTTTAAATGGGAAAAACCTACAAAATTTAGAAAGATTTTAGTGTAAAAATCTTCAATATTAGTCAATTTGCCTATCCAATTTCTCATATGCAGGCTTGCCAAGTTTTTGGATAAAAAAGTGGAAGTAACGGATTGAGCCTAACGACCTTCCGATATTAAACTCTATAGTGGAGACTCTAACATGGTCTTTTGCTAATGATGGTGTTGATAGTTATTCTTTGGGTTGCAAAGAACTCTCTCTCTCTCTCTCATAACTTACTCAGAGAAGTTTGCTCGATTTTGGGTTCGCTCGGATAACTTTGCTCGGTGTTTCATATAACTCCTTTTTTGTTTTTGTGTAATTTACTGCTCATGTTTGTTTATTTGTTGTGTTCTGGTATGTTTGCACCATAGTTTGCATTTCGGCGCCTCTTAAACGGAACGCCGTTTCTTGCGTGTTTCACGCTTCCTGAAACAGTGTTGTGGGACATGCCCTTATTTTTGGAGTTTCTATGCTTTTGGTTGTTTTGATCTGTGTCCGGCCCGTTCTTTTGCAGGTTTTGATCACTAAGACGTCCCAACGGCTAAGCCCATTGTGCCTCGACCCCCACCTTGCAACGTGTCCTCATCAATATTTCTACCGTGTCCTGAGTCCCAACTCTCAGGTGATAAAGTATGGGTCTTGCCCAATTTTGGTGATATGTAGAGAAAGTGGTCTAACGAATCTAAAAAATTGAGATGTATGTATCGTGGGATGGCATTTTTAATTTGTGCAAAGTTGTATATTTTGCACAACTATTTTCTCCATATTATGCCCGGCTAGACTTACATACTTCCTTGAGACTTACATACACTTGAATTGAAGTGGGTGATTGTTTCTTCACCCTCTACTCACCCTCTACTCGGCCTATATTGTTTTATTAGCGCGAATCTTCCAAGATCCCCCTACACGACTTTCCATCCATAGCTCTAGCAGATATGGCGCGTAGCTCCTCCTGGTCCTATCCGCCCTTCGTCGACCTGCCTGTGCTCGATAGCTGCTTCACCTGCACGCGCAAAGGCAATGGGAAAAACACACACACACACACACACACACACACACACACACACACACACATAGTCGTTGTGCTCCAGACGAGAGAGAGAGAGAGAGAGAGAGAGAGAGAGAGAGAGAGAGAGAGAGCGATGTCTCCCGACTGCTGTGCAGGAATTTGCAGTTGCTTTACACACACACATACACAAAGAAAGATAGAGAGAGAGATTTGCTGCCCACGCATGATAGCGTTGATGTGTTGAGACTCCACACTCCTCTTTGAGCTCTCATTACCTGCTACGCCCGCCCCTCTTCCTTCGTGTTCCCGCTCGAACATGATGTCTGTCATCAAAACGCACAGAAACATCTTTGTCCACTGCCCCCTTCTCTCTCCACGTGCCAAGCCATGTCTGGTCCTTAAATTTCAAAAATTTCAAAATCGTGTCTTCTTGAGAAAACCTACAAATATTTTATCTTTTCGAGAATTCTATCTCACAACCACGGGCAGAGGTATTTTGGGAATTTTTTAAAATTTGAGGGACATTTTGGGAATTTCCACAATCAGAGGAGAATTTCAGTAATTTTCCTAATAAAATAAGGCATACTTCAAGTTGTCTTGGTTTTCAGGTTAAATTTCGAAGCTTTTGTTGGTAATCACACTAAAATTTGTGAAAATATTTCGGCTTTCTTCAAGACAAGGTCAAAATCTAACCGACATATCAAAATTTTATCCGATTAAAATACATTACAGTTGGGTTTTTTCTAACATTGCCTTTGTCCTCGACAAAAAAAAACTCACTTTGGCACACACGTGAAGACCTCCCACCCCCCCCCCCCCCCCCCCCCCCCCCCCCCCCCCCCCCCCCCCCCCCCCCCCCAAACCAAAAAAAAAAAACTAAACCCCCTTTTCCACTTAGTGTAGCTTTCATCCAAACTTTCACAAAAGCATCTCCTAAAATTCTTACAATAATAAATGAAAAGAACGTTTTGGCGACCTACTCACCCAGTTCAAGTGGATGGAATTCCTCAAGGAAGTATGTAAGTCTAGTCGGGCATAATATGGAGAAAATAGCAATGCAAACCATAATTTCTAGGAGTTTCGAAAACGGTGCTACAAAGCACGATGCAAAGCGGTGTTTTACAACTTTGCACAAATTAAAAATGCCATCCCACGATACATACATCTCAATTTTTTAGATCCGTCGGACCACTTTCTCTACATGTCACCAAAATTGGGCAAGACCCATAATTTATCACCCGAGAGTTGGGGCTTGGGACTCAAGAGAAATATCGATGAGGACACGTTGCAAGGTGGGGGCCGGGGCACAATCGGCTTAGCCCTTGGGGCGTCTTAGTTTTCAAAACTAGCAAAAGAACGGGCCGGATAGAGATCAAAACAGCAAATAAGGGCATCTCCCACAACACTATTTTGAAACTCTAGGTATGTGGTGCCTCTCAAATAGAAGCTCATGATGTTATGTATTGCATGAAAAACGCTGAAAAAGACTCCGCTTTCGTACATGAGAACATTTCTAAATCTTCTTGTGTAAATGAAGAACAAGCAAAGAAGTTGGAGGATAAGCAAAGGCAAATTGCTGAGCAACAAGTAGCAGCGGTGGGAAAGACCGATCCCTCTCGAGTTGGCACGCCAAAGCTCAAATTGTGTGGGACCTAGTTTTGTGAGCATGCCTTTTCATGTTAATATTCTTTTTTTGTGCTTTATTTTAGAGAGTGAGGATCTTGTGTGCATGCAGATCTTGTTGTCAGTTCATTGGATACCGTAATGCAATCTCCTTATCCATTATGGATTATTATGAGTGGACATTGGGCTTTTGCTCCCCACTTTGGGCTACATTGATGGAGCGCATTGCTTGTCTAATGAAGATGGAGGTGGCATGCAGGTAAGCATCCTTGTCATGTTTATATGCATTCTTTTCATGGCATAAAGGTGGTTTCTCTTGCTTTATGATGATGCAGAGAATGGTTTTTCATGATGTGGAGAAGGTGTCGATGGAGAGGATGTGTTCGTAGGTTCAGTTTCAAGAACCTCGAACAAAGCTCTGGCTTTTTGACACTTTGGTCACATAAGCTATGCTCTATGGGGTGCAGATATGGGGACCATCATAGTCGAGCTAGTAGTAACGTATGGAGAGGTCTCTGGTCTCTATGATGTCTCGTATGATTAGGGCCAAGGCCGCCGTACCGCATGTGATTATCCATGTAGAGCTTGCTGCTCCCTTGTTGGTCACAAAGGCACTTACCAGATCCAGTATTTGGAAGATAGATATGCCCGCCTAGCTATGGAGTCTTCTCGACAGCTTGCCTCACAGGGGGACACATCTTGTTGGTATGCACACATGACAACTTGGTTTTAACTACATGGGTGCAGCATGGATAGACTACCCCTTTTCAAGTATTCGTTGGACACACCCTCCTTGTCCCTCATGTAGACTGAGATGACCCGGCTCATCAGACAGGATTTGATTTAGTTAGACACTAGGAGGACATGGACACAACTGACACGGGAGTTAGGCGCGAAGATGGATTTCTATAGAGAGCATCTTTTTCAACTCATAGAGGATGGAATTGTGACCAGACCAACCTTACGTAGACACTCATTTATTTCACAAGATATGATGTGCTATTGGTTAGATGCACACATCATCACATCAGCTAGAGATTGAGACTGACAGATTTTGAGGAGTACGAGTCTACTAAGGATTTGTCAGTTGTGTCATATAGAGCCAGAGACAAAGCTACACCACATATGTCATTGTCCATTATACTATCAGATACAAGACTGTAATAGGATTTATTTTTCACAGTTTTGATATATATTTTGTTTGGAGTAAAGTTTGTTCATACAGTATAGAACTTTATTCTAATCGTTTCTGTGAAGTTTCAAATTTTGACCCGGGACACCTCTTGGGAGCCAGTTTTGAGGATGCTAAGGTCAAAATTTGGAAAAGTTTTGTATGTAGCAATCGTAGTCCTCAATACGAGGAGAAATATTGCTTCTTCGAGTTTATTCATATTCCTTCATTTTGATGCTCGTTTCAGCCCGTAGATTAGGAAAAAAGTAAGAAAATATTGTTTTAGGCTATTTTTGTAGAAATTGTCAACTTGCAGGTAAATTTTCGGCCAAACTAAGCAGGTAAGGGATTTTTTGCATCAGGAAACTGTCGAAGAGCTTGATGAGAGAAATAAATTCAAATGAGACGGCCCCGGTCAAATTCTGAACTATTTGGGAGTTACGGCTCGCTGAAAATGGCTGAGAATTGTGGACTCGCATGTGGGGTGTGTTTTAGCGGTTCTTATGTGTTTGTGTGCAGGACACCTCTTTTCGAACTCATTTTCGACCGCTTTGTTAAAGACTGGAGCTGAGGCCGAAAATAGCCATCTTTTGGCGTGAAGAAGACAGCCCGTACTCAGAAGGAGGCTATTCTACTGTGATGGCGCCTTGACATTGTGATTGAGAGTGAGAGTGCGATTGAGAGTGAGAGTGAGAGTGTGATTGGGATTGAGAACTGTGCACAAGATTGAGAGTGAAATAGCTCGGGGGTGGTCGAGAGGTTTGACACGAGCTACCCTCTTCTTGTACCCGTGAATTGATATCAATCCAAAATCTGATTTCCTGCGTCTACTCTGTGTACTTGCAAATTTTTGTTATTCAGTTATTGTACTTCCGTGTCTCGTCACAAAGGCTGCTTCCACTGTCTATTCAAAGAGGATTTTGGACCACTAGCTAGAGTTGTGAGATATCATGATCAGAGATGCCTTGGGCTATTTTTGTTGGAGATGTGCAGACACACGAAGGGTCTCTTGAGGAGCTCAAACAGTGCGAGACATTCACAGAGGGAGATCACTGACTTCTTCAGACCACAGATTTGACATTAGATGAGAAAGCATCACACATTAGACTTCAAAGTTCATATGTACTAGAGGTATTTTGGCTAGCAAGGCCATTTATTTTGGGAGATTCATACACCCACCTCTGCGAGGGTCATCAGGCATCGACAAAGACCACATTTGAGGAATCGGACTATTCTAGCATGACATGGGAGACGTCCAATTAGAGTACTCATTGTGGAGGACATTGATGAGATTTGTCAACGACCAATGCTAAACATCTTGAGACTCCTGATTTCAGTATTTCATTTCAGTTCACCTTTTTAGTCTTCATTTTTAACACATAGACATTGTATTAGATTCACCAGTTTGTAACCTTTTTGGTCTCATAGGTCATTTGGCCTTTGCAGACGTTAATATTCATTTATAAAAAAATATACAATTAGAGTATTACTTCTCTGAGCAAGTATTTTATGTGATTTATTTGTTTGCTTGCTGTATTTTTCTAAGTCTAAATTTTTGTTTGTGTCCTCCATTAGCTTGCCATTATGGTTCATATTAGCTATTGACATGCACAATTGAATGAGGATGGTGTACCAAGCACTCTAGAGGAGAGAGTAATCATTCACGAGTATCACTTCTACATTAGTGATAATCGCTCTCATATTGCACATTTTGTCAACACTGCTTTCATCATCATGATAGTTGGATGCATGAGCATGGCATCACTTGCACACAACGATGGAAAAGGTATGATGGATGTGGAGCACAATTTAAGAGTGCTCGTTAGTTTTTTTGGCTCTACAAATGGCATTGTCGTACAGGACTGCAGGTTGTATGGGGCTTCTTCAAGACTGGGCATGGGAAGGGTGAACATGATGGTGCAGGTGCTTGCATCAAATGGGCTCTCAGGTGTCGCCAGCTTTGACATGATAGTGAGCATTTTTTAAATGCTCGATAGGTGGTAGATTGAGTACAGATCATATGTTCACTAGTGCTCCATGCTCATTCTCTACACGTCATGGCAGGGATGTACGATGATTTTTTTGGTGTCTTGAGGGGTCTGAAACTGATACTACAAGATTGGATTGTGTCATTCTTGATGGCATACTCAAATTCACAAAATTCTTGAGAGGTGGTAGATTGGTGTACAAATAATATGTTCACTAGTGCTCCATCCTCATTCTCTACATGTCATGGCAGGGATGTACAATGATTTTTTGGGTGTATTGAGGGGTATGACATTGGTACTACAAGATTGGATTGTTTCAATGTTGATGGCACACTCAAATTGCACAACATCAAGAGCTCATCATACAGTGATCCCACGATATTCACCAGAAAGCATGTGTGTTGTTATGAGAGTTGTGTTGATGATGTTTGGCACGCATGCCAAAATACAAAGTGAGTTGATACATGGTTTGAGAAGGTCTTGTCTCCCCTATAGGTATGATAGAATCAACCATGAGCATCCATCATTGCTATCAGTTAGGAACATCATAGTTTAGATTATGACTCTGTGAAAGATTATCTTCAGGAGGGTGATGCTTTTGTTATCATTGCACCTGGAAATAACGAGGAGTATGTAGACTACTACCTTCTACAATGCACTAGATCAAATTGCACACTCACAAAGGATAGTGTAGTTGTGTATCTATACTAAGGATAATGGGGGAGGGAATTCCGGTTCCCTCCCATTCCCACGTGTCAAAAGCTCCTTCAAGCGGCGGCTGTGGCCTACAGCTCCGGGAGCACAGCGACGCAAAGAGAGAGAGGCGGACGAAGCCCGCCGGCCTTACTAGTGGAGTTTGAGTGTGTGCCTGAATTCTTTTATCTCCATTTTCTCTACGCTATATCGTCTGCAAACACAAGTTTGCACTAGTTTTTTTTTGGGTGTTCCACATGTGCTCGCGACAAAGAATATGAAGGCAAAAATCCAATTAACTGGCCTTACAAAGAAAGCGCAACAACTCACTGTCCTTGTCACAACCTTACCCTATATGATATTTTGTCATGTATCTCTTTTGTACTTTTATAGGAGCTGTGTTTCACTATTGTACTACATAACCTTTGTATCTATACTAATAGATAAAGGGTGAGGGAATTCCGGTTCCCACCCTGACACGCATCAATAGGAGATTAATCCGGCAATGTCGCATGCAACGTCTGGGAAACACAGTGACGCAGAGAGAGAGAGAGAGAGAGAGAGAGAGAGAGAGAGAGAAGCGGCTATTGTCCAAATGTTTCCATTCTCATATTATTCCCTACTGGCTCTACTCTCATTTTCATTACACAGAATCTTCCCAAGATGCTTCAACATCTCCAATTAGCATCTCCAATCAACTCACGATTTAAAACCATTCCTAATGGGTAGGATTTGACCTCATCACGTAGAGAGTACAAGGATCAAGCTTAACCACTAGGCTACAAGCCTATGGTACCCTTTGGGATGCCCTTAAACTTAAGAAAAAAGAATACTCCCCCCCTACCCTACACCTAAACCCCCTCCCCCCTACCCTATACAACACCCCTACCCCCCCCCCCCCCCCCTCCTTTTTTTCCCCTTTCCCTTCACCCTCCCCCCCCCTTTTTTTTTTTTGTCTCTCACAACTAATTAATGGCTTCACTAAAAAAGAGCGTTTTGGGCATCTACTTGGCTAGATCTACTTCATTTCATTAGCTAGAATCTTGCAAGATTCCTCTAACCATTCTACGTGCACCATCTAAAAATTGCAGGGCTAGCATAGAGACTCGAGCCCACGCATGTCGATTTGTAACCTTCATGCTAAACCATCACGGCGTGCCTCTCTTCACGTCATCAAAGCGAGCCCTTGAACTAAAAGAAAATACATCCACGCCTCCTCTCCATCGTCTTTCCATCGCATCCAGATTGGAGCGTCGGTCACCTTGCCAGATGACTGCCTCGCTTGGTGCCCTTCACCCCACCTTGCTCCTGTGCGTTGCATGCCATGCTTTGGCTCCTGCTTCCGTGGCATTTGATGCAATGCTTTCCTTTTCCCTCTTGGAGCGGTCCCTTGTGCTTGCTCCCCCAATTGTGAACCCCACCACACCCCCCGTGGGCCCTCCCTCTCTTCCATTCTATGTGCACCCTCTATCCCCCCAAAATCCTTCTTATTGTGGCATAATGACGGCCCTGGCTTACTCTCCAACGTACAAACAGAAGAAAAGGAAAAGAGGGAGTGCAAGAGATGTGGTGCCCACATGAGACGATTGAAGGTGCGTTCGGTGGAGTTACAAACGCAGCTCACTGATTGCCTGCTTGCCCACATGTGCTGTTGAACGCTGTCATCGATGCTGCTAATTCCTTGCTGATGAACTGCGTGCAGGTTCAGAGTGATGCAATTAGCGCCACCTCGGCCCGTTGCAACTTTTGAATACCTGCGTTCAGTGCAGTGTTCTTCCCGCCACATGAACGTCCCTCGTTCGCATGAACATGGTGAGGGAGGGGGGTGCATTGCGTTGAAGGCACTGGGGGAGCCGTTTGGTTGATACAGGGGCATGGTGGGCCTCGCTTGCGTTGCATCCCCTTTTGGATCGGACGCATGGATGAACGACGCTTTGTGCGCACCATAAGAGAGAGTTCTCGATGCGTCTAGCTTGCACACACCAGATACAACTGCTTGCATGCGGTTAGGGGAGAGAGAGAGAGAGAACCATGGTGTCCCTTACAAAAGCTCCCTTGCTACACCCTGCCGTGCATGTGATATTCCACCAGTCCTCCGCTTGCTCGTCTTGTCCGGCACACAACTGCAATTGTAGATTCCAAACAGACGCCCTCTCTTGCATCAACTCCTACCCTTATCCCGATACCTGTCTTTTCCTCCCTCTCCTCCATTTGGCACGGTGCACCCTACCTTTCCCTCTCTCTTCCGCTCGCTTTTCAAAGTGTCCGCCTTTCCCTCCTTTCTTTTGAAGCTAATCTCCCTGAGATTATATCTAATAAGCCCCCAAACCAAAATTTGGGACGCCTACTTTTGTGCATTGCCTTGTTATTTATAAATTTTATATTGTTTTGTTGGAATTTTATGTAGTGCATGATATTTCTCATTCTCTTTAGGAACATAGGGAAACCATAAGCTTATGTGTAGAAGAAAAAAGCGCACCCGATCTCACATGATGGGGATGATCACATGATGGGGATGAGACTTTGCATACATGTCTACGAGGATGGGATATGCATGCAAATTTTTCTTCCCATCGACATCAAATGTGTGGTCGCGTGCATCTACACCCTCGTTTTTTATGTAGCGAAACCTAAGCGTTTGCACGTGTATCTGTGGGGATAGGATAGACATGCATGCAAATTTTTTTTCCCATTTGACACGGAATGTGTGGTCGGGTCCATCTACATCTTGGGTTTTTTATAGGGAAACCTAGATGTATGTGAAGAAAAAACAAGGATCTGTGCGCACCCCACCACATATTCAATGTTGGATAGAAACAAAACTTTGCACGCATATCTAAAGAGATGGGATGGATACACATACAAAGTTTTGTCCCCATCTGACACCTAATGCATGGTGGTGTTCACGTAGATCCCTCTTTTGTGAACACCATGTATGTGTATAAAACAAGGTGAGAACTACAGTGTCCTGCAGAAGACAAGGGAAGGCTAGCCTTTCACGATGAGGAGGTATGTGGCTGAGTGGTCGGACCAGTAGTTGTAGTTGGTGCCAGACATGGTTTGTGACAGATCAGTGCTAATCAATATGTGGTCGAGTGTAGAGCTGTGTATTGTGGTTGGATGGTATATCAATTGATGGAGTCCATGCTGGTGAATGAGGGTGGATAGGGTTTTGTATGTGCTGGGTTCATCAAGTGCGTCAATGTTGAAATCTCCCATTATGATCAGTGGTCGCATGGTCCTCGTTGAATCGAGGAGGCTCGAGATGCTCTCTATGAATGCTGGGAGCAATGACGTTGGTGCCCTGTAGAGCGAGATGACTGTTGCCACGCGCTTGTTTGTGCAGTGGAAAGTCGCACGGACTGTTTCAAGAGTGTGGTTTATGCATATTTGTGTTTGCATGGGTATTAGGTTGCTTTTATGGAGAATTGACACGCCGTGTAGTTGTGTTGAGGATATGCTCTGGAATCCTGGAATGGTCGTCGCATGTAGTCGAGTCTCTTCGAGGCATAGCACGTCAGAGGCCATTAGACTTGTGTCATGGATGATATCGTCTGCATGCTTTCTAAGGGAGACGACGTTCAGTGATTGCACAATGTAATTTGTATCTTGGTGGAGATGTAATTGCTTTTGGATGGGAGAATAAGTTGCTTCTGTTCTCAATCTATGGAGATCTTCAAGGACACTTGGGTCCACACGAACGTTGTTGGGGAGCAGGCTATCTATCAAATACAGATTTGCAGTGTCACGAATGCATGTGAGAGCAGTGTAGGTGAGTCCATGAGATCTAATTGCTCTGGGGCTGAAAGCCAATGTGTTGAGTGTAAGCCCTTGTGATCGATGAATTGTGTGTGGTGCAACAGGCTGAATCGGGAATTGCTTGTGTGTGAGGGTGTTGAGGTGGTTTTTGCCGATTTGGAATTCACGTGCGATGCGAAGAATTGGCGTCCAGCCAGCCGACGTGAGTGGTGTGTGGAGGTGGACGTGTTCATATCTTTGTTTTCGCCCTATATTGCGATTGGTGAAATGAATCCAGAGACATGTTGTGCTAAAGACTGTAGTGCAGAGCTTGTAAACGCCTTACGCACCATTGACAAGGCCATCGGCAATGTCTAGATTTCTGGCACATAACTCGACCACCAGGCCTAGCTTCAAGCACAATGTTTCTTGGAGCTCCGCAGTTTGCTTGGCATCCAATGGTATTGCTGTTGTTTTGCTGTTGTTTTACACTTCATCAAAGGCAAATGTAAAGCTGAGTGTATAGTTGTACCACCAATGTTGAATGTTGCCTTTCCTGTATATTCCATTAGTAGTGCCTTGGGAAATTCAGCATTGTGACCTGAGACTTGTGCGTATAGAATTGAATGAGGGCTTCTACCAACAAGAGCAACGTGAACGTTTTTCCAGTCCCTGCTCCACCTGTGAGCAAGAGATGTATCTTTTCTGATGGTGCTATGCGTTTTCTAAGCATGATGTCGTTGAGTATAAGTCGCTGTTGTGGGTTTAGTTTCTTTATTGATATGTGGAAATCCTCATTGGTCATGCCAATGTGTTTGGAAAAATGTAAAGCAAATGGTTTCTTGGTCGGTTGCTTTGATGGGGTGTTGATCATTATGTTGGCATTGTCGGAATTGTTCAAGGAACTTGGATTGTTTGTGCTACGTGAGGTTGTCATGATTGTAGCAAATTTGTCTAGTGAAGTTGGTTTCGACAACAAACTGTAATTCATTGTTTTTCACTTTCTCGATGTTCGAAGTGTAGACATCGATCCAAGACAAGCCTTCACGCAGGTGCTAATTCTCATTTCTTGACCATGGCTAGAAGAGAAGGCATTGTTCTCTGTAGTGGTTTTCAAGGTGTTTGGCTTTACTATATCTAACGTCTATGATGCATGCCCTTGGCAGAAGCTTGTCAGGTCTGGAGGGGTTTCTAGTTGTGGATACAAAGTGAGCCAAGCACATGGTGAAGAAGGAGCGAGGTCTGGAGGCATATTTGTCAATGAAGGAGACAGAGAATATTTCTGTTGTATCAAGGTGCAATTTTTGCAAGGAATTATTTCTTTTTAGCACTAGAGCGCGCTCTTCAGGTGGATTAGTGTTTATGTACATGAATTCTCTAGAGGAGCTATACAATGGAAGTGAGAGGCAGACGTAAGCAGCTTGTTGTGAACTAATTTGTTGTGTGATAAGGATTGTGCTACCAACTTTTCATAGTCTCTCTAATGTTGTTGCATTGTTTGCAAGGCATCGACTTGTGTCTTGATTGCTTCCATCAATGTGTTGTCCATTTTCGTCATGTATGAAGTGCAATAGCTTTCTGCTCCATGTGCGTTAGCATGAACTGTATATCTATGTTCGCATCCCAAAGCGAAGCTATTGATTTGTTGAAGTTGTTTGTGAATATATCGGTTGGTTTGCGTGTGAGAGAAATAGTGGGGCCTGAGATAGTTGCTTGCAATGCAAGCAAGTACTGTTCCATGGAGAGTTGTGTTTTTTTAAGCTATTCTTCAAATGTAGGTGCATTTTGTAAATCAATTTGGCTAAGTTGTCTTTTGACTTGTTGCAAGTAAAGCTTACCTTGTCTAGCCATGTTCTTCTCAAGTATTCCTTGCTGAAAAATAGTTGTAAAGGGCATGGGGAAATGTGGGAAACCAAAGCGACAACCTTTGCTCTTCTTTTGGCAAGTCTTGTGATGCTTGTGCTTGTGAGCTTCGGAAAGGTCATTTGACAAGAGAGCTCCATTTGTGCTGATGTGGGTATCTACGAACATCACAATATCTTGATCTGAGTGGGTCGTGAGTGACGGAGCATTCTCTAGACACATCAAACCATGATCATGCTGGCTACCGCGGCTTTGGAACTCCGTGATGAAGAAGAAGTCTCGTATTTTTTACATATGGAGGAATCAGTGCGCAACAAGCGTTTCATTGCGTTAAACCTATTGACGTAGAAACGAGCGGTGGTAATGGGATCGGCACGAATGAGACGAAGCTGGTATCAGCTCAAACTCTCCCCGGGCTCTTGGCTCAGTGGGACCAACTTCTTCAGTGCAGCAAGAAGCTCTTTCCATCTCCGTTGTGCGGAGGAAAACGTGACAAAAAATGTAGGTGGTTCATTGCGAAAACATTCTTTTTCATCTTTTCCTTATAGTCGGGGGATGTGCCGAGTACCTCGAAGTCTTAAAGCCTAATCTTGAGCTCAGAAGTCTCTCTATGTTTGTGTCTTCTACTACTTGTCTTGTAGTCAACCTTGCACCGACTAACTTTCCCTTGTGCATTCGCACCCAAACAGAGGAAGCAACTTGGCGTGACATAATTTTGATAGACTTGAAAAATAAATTCTCAATGCTCAATGCGAACCTTCTATCAACATTCATGAGCTCCCACTTTGCAATTGCTTGGTAATCTTTTGTTGCGGCTTCTCTATATCTTCTAGGGGACCCAAAGAAAAGCATTGGGAAACTCAATTCCTCACAATACTCATCTTTGAAAATGCTCAACGGCGAATTGCCCTCGCAAGGTGCAACATGAAGAACCTTGCCACTATGATCAACAACCTCTGCTGCACTTGTGACCCCGTGAAGCATGACATCAGTCTGCTCTTCCTCAACCTCACCATTGGGTGTAGTGTTGCTAAGGGTATTTGTAGGAGCTACACTTAGGCCAGAAAGATGCACGAGCCACTTGTTGTTGATAGCGACACCTTCTCGCATGTAGAGAGGTGTAGGTAACAACGTAGTGGTTGCACGCATCGTGAGCAGATGTTGCACAACGCGGCTTAAGTAACATCTATCGTATTCAAGTTTTCGTTTGATTCCCACAAGAACAGAAGCCTCGTCCTCAATGAAGCGGGGCAGCGCATCATGGATCTTTTCCAAGTTGGCAAGCGCATTGACGACACTACCTCTAAGCCCATACTGCCCATCGTATGTAAGCTCACGTATCTTGGCCAAGGGGATACGAATGGAGACCAAGCGTGCCTCTACGACGTTCAGGTCCGACATGTATGGAAGTGTTGGATTAAACCCTACCTCTTGAAAGGCCCATAGACCTTTACTATTGCTCGAGAAGTGTTTCTTGCATCGAGCACAAGCAAATGCGTCCCCATAACATCTTTGCTTCCTTGAAGTGGATTTTGCATCTGAAGGTAGAAGCTGGCGTGTTAGTTGATGGCGAAAAAGCAAGCGTCCACATTTTCCACATGTGTAATGGGCATGTCTTTGATGGGTGTGATATATGTTTTGATCGGCTTGCTCAGACTTGTTGGAATTAGGGTTGCAGAGAAACACACAGATCTTGGAGAAGACGAAGGAAGCTTAAGGCACACAATAGAGAGTATGTTACTTAGTGTGCAATGGAAAGATAGATAGCCCTAGAGTGATGGGCATATATGCAATGCACGGGGGAAAAAATGCCCCGGTGGTCCTAGTGTGTTCACACACATCACTACCACATGTATATGGTAACAAATCCCCCCTGGAGTGATGCGGTGAACGAGAGATGGAACATGAGTAAAGGGAAGTGCCATGCCCTGAGGACAGGATCAGTCCACAAAGGGGAGTAAGCCCAAAGCTTTGCGGAAAGCTTCAAGCTTCTCACAAGACAATGCTTTGTGAAAATATCTGCAAGGTTGTCTGTGTTGGAACATAAGCCAAGCTGATCTCTCCTGCTGAGAGCCTCTCCCCGACATAGTGGTAATGCACCTCAATGTGCTTTGTGCGAGCATGAAAAACTGGGTTCCTCGCAACTGCCAATGCACTCTGACTGTCAGTGTAGATAGTGTTGGTAGTGTCCTGTCCAACACCCAAATCAGCCACCACAAGGCGTCTGAGCCATACACACTCAACCATAGCTGTGAAGACTTGCTTTGTAGCACCACTGTCAAAATACCACACATGTGAATCTACAGCAACTGACAAGCATGCATCATGGACAGCAGGATTGTAAGTGCACTCTGCGCTAAAAGCCCATTCTGCATCAACATCAGCAACACGGTCTCCTTTCACAAAAGACTCAACAATGGATACATTTGTAGTGGAACCAGCATTTGCAATGGAATCACCCTCTTTCTTCTCAGCCTCTTTGGCCTTCAACTTAGGACACGACTTGATCAAGTGATCATTGGCTTTACAATAATGGCAACGCATCTTCTTTTTGCCCTTATCACCAGAATTTCCAGACGAATTGTTGCCAGCAGAAGCATTAGGAACAGAATTTTTGCCACTCGCAGCAGAACCATAAGAAGTGGCTGCATTGCTGTTACTACCCTTTCTTTGAGAAGCAATAAAAGCCTGTTTAACTGCACGCTCTCTAGTCCTGTTTTTTCTGGAAAGTGACTCTTGCAACAGCAATGTGCATAATGCATCAAACTTGACAACTTCTCCTTCGTCTGGTAAGAATTTGGTAAGGCATCAAGAACTGTCTGCACAAGGGAACTGTCTGAAATAACTTCACCTACAGAAATAAGTTGCTCATTGATATCCTTGACACTAGCAAGGAAAGTGTCCATATCATCTTCCTCATGCATAATCTTCGACTCCAGCTCTTTACGCAGCAAAGCAATTTTAGCCTCATTGCGGCTTGCATAAAGACCTGCTAGAATATCCCAAGCCTGTTTTGCAGATTTTGTTGAACGGATGTGAGGAAAAATGGCGCGCTTCACAAACAACGCAATCAATGCATGAGCGTGCGCATCCTTAACATCCCAACGAGCTTGTTCTACCGTAGGCAAAACAACTCTAACAGCTGCAATCCTTGTAGCAAGACGTGCAACATCCTCAACATCGCCTACATCCTCAGAACCAGGACGTACATCAATGCCCTGCACAATGTTCCAGACACCCTTTGACGTAAGAACATGTTGCATCATATAAGCCCACATAGGGTAGTTGTCCCCATCCAACCTGTCCTCAAAAGCAAACATCTTGAACACATCTTTGTTGTTGTTGTCAGCCATGGTAAATGATGCACCTGATGTGAAAACTGCCCGAAAACAAGAGAAATGGAGCGGGAACAACCTGTGTTATATAGCACAAACCGTAGAAGACTATAAGGCACCTGTTATGCAGAAAACGACACTGACAGAAATTCTGCACAAAATGACGAAATAGCTTGTGCAGTACTGGCTGTAGTGGAAACAGAGGCCGAAATGAGTCCAAATCAAAATTCTGAGCAGACCGATCTCTACGAGCCCTCCCAAAATATTTGTCAACCTGCGAAAGCTTGCCAACTGAAATCTGAGAAAGTGAGTAGGCGTGTGCTGGAGCAGTTGGTGACTAAGCTTGGGAGGACATGACCTACTATGATACCAATTGTTGGAATTAGGGTTGCAAAGAAACACACACAGCTTGGAGAAGACGAAGGAAGCTCAGGCACAGAATAGAGAGTATGTTACTTAGTGTGCAATGGAAAGATAGATAGCCCTAGAGTGATGGGCGTATATGTAATGCACGGGGGAAAAAACCTCCTCAAAAAGGAAAAAACTGCCCCGGCGGTCCTAGTGTGTTCACACACATCACTACCACATGTATATGGTAACAAGACTGACACTGGCGTGTCGTGTCTGTGCATCAATGACCAGGCCATGGTCTTTCTTCAGGCGTGAAAGCTTACATTTCACGGCTTGGATTGTGTGCAACGTGTGTGGATGCGTATCTTGGTAGATGCGGACTATCTCAACATCAGACAAAGACTCATTCAACAAACATAACTGATGCAAAGCGGCCACCTCATCTTCTTTCTAGACAGCGCGCGCACACGGCTTGGGTGCGCCGTGAAGGCGAGAAGGTATGCAATGTCGTTGCTTGTTTCGGAAAGCAAAATGCCCTTTGCAAGAAATGATTTCAATGGCATCCCCAAGATCAGCGTTCTCATGCTTTCATTCCTTTTGAAGTATACTTTTAACCTGCAGCTCACAAAGTAAGCGAAGGCCGTCAATACGTCAAGACTAAGAGCGAGTGAATTGGTGCATGTTGAATACAAAGATGAGAATTCTATGGTTGTCATTGCGTTATTAGCCTTGTTGGAAGGGAAGAAGAGGCATGCACCCGAGACAACACGTCTTTCAACCAAGAAGCTCTCAAACAAGTTGCTGAGCAAATTTGATCGAAGCTCATGAGGTGCGCCTACTGATTTTTGGAGATGGTGTAGTGCGATGAAAATGTTTGGATTGTTCGAAAAGTGTGACCGGAAAACGGCGTCGACATTGCAGCAGCCCAAGCGAGTCATTGCGCAGCCAAGAAAAGGCTGTGAATCCCTAGCTGTCTTCTGTGTGTGTGTGTGTGTGTGTGTGTGTGTGTGTATCCGCATGCACGTGTGTGTGCACACGCACGCACACACGCGAGAGAGAGAGAGAGAGAGAGAGAGAGAGAGAGAGAGTTTGTGCTTTGAAAGGTTAGAAAGATGGAGAGGAAGGAAGAGTAGGAAAGCAAGTTATGAAGAGAGACTACGCTGACAAGGGTCAAAAGAAGCAAAGGACTCTCTTATGAAATTGGGATATACAATAAACAAGCCAAAATTTAATTTCACGGACTTTACAGTGGTCTTGACAAGGAAAGTGTAGTTATTCATGGGAAAGGCCAAAAGCTATGGAAAATTCATACTCTCAAAGCATCTAGGTTTCGAATAGAAGAGTGAAAGATATCATACACCCATTTGTGCCAATTTTGAGCACACCCTCGATAATAGACGCTGATAAAATATCCCTTGCCTCTGGAATGCTCTCCATGTAGATCTCCTTGAAGCTCCTTGGCAAGGTTAGAAGACAATCCACCATAGACCCTAACACTTGAACGACATAGCACGCCTATCAACTCTACTTTGGATCTGTGCCTCTAACTTAAGGGTCGTGTTGATGATGCTCTCTTTATTGCAAAGAGAATAGTACATTTAACTTCCAACCTTCTTCACTCTTGGGGAGTCACACACTGAACACTGGGAATGCAAGAGAGCTCTATTGAAGTTCACAAAGCGCAAAGTCCCCACCACCTACAAAGGATAAAAGCGTGAAGATCACTAAAGACGTCTTTATCGAGTTGAGTACAAAGCATGCAAAGTCACCTCTCTGTTGTAGCCAAGAATCTCGCATTGTTTGTGAACACTGCTGTCGATTCTTGTTTTAAGCGTTCTCCTCGCACGAGAACCAAAGTTGTGACGTCCAAAACAGATAATGTGCGCACCTTGCCAACAAAGAGACCAATATTCCTAGCCACAAACATGACAATGTCCTCCCTAGCCATCTGGGCCATGATTCGATCATAGTCATCGTTTCAGGAGTTGACAAAGCTCACCTGTATACAACAAAAGGTTTTTCAGCTTTGCGGCGAACAAAACATGAAGCTAACTTTTTTTATACGCACAACTGCTTTGTCTTCTTGGGTCGGGCCATCAGCAACAACCAAATCTCCGAATGTGGTGCCGATCCTCTCGTGGAAATTACGACTTTGCAAAACAACGAACACTAGTGTGGTCAAAGGCGAGCGTGGGCTAGTAGTCTCCGAAACTGCAGTATCAACAAGAAATGTGCTTATTGTCGCTTCAGGGTAGAAAGCTAAAGACACCTGGAATGGTTCACAAGCTCGAATGGTTGTCGATGCATCGACATGCAAGGAAAATAAAGCTAATCTAGCATCATTATGGTTTTTAGCCCTCACAAGTGGACAATCATTTCTGACAAACAAGCCAATCTTGAGATCCTTGGTGTAGGTCTCAATGAAGGGATCTGCAATGACGATCGTGATCGTGTCGATGCAAATGGCATCGACGATGTCGAATTTGAAGTAACGTGCGTTTCTCTTTTGCCCAGGGGAGATAGAACGGAATGTGCCATAGCAGTTCAAGATTTTCCCCTCTATGGAGAAAGGTTTGCTGTCCTCATCTATATCACCAATCACGAACAGTGGCAAGACTTCCTTGACTATCAGGCTTTTCCCTTTGTCCTGCAGCCTGCCACCATCAAAGACATTGCGAGCAGTTGAAGATTTGCCAACTTGAGGGAATGAGACTCTAGCTATGCCTAATTCATGAGCTGGGCAAGCAAGCTGCTGCTGAGACGAAGATGGTGCTTGTTGGCACTCCTCTTTTAGTGACAAATCTACTTTGGCTACAAAAGAAACAAATCACGTACCATCTTAATGCAATGCGATAGTCAAGAGTGGTGTACTGGAGCAGAGGGCATCATAGGTACGCCAAGACTAGTTCGGAAAGAGTAAATGTATGAGTTAGCCATACATGTACTGCTAGCAGGATGGCTACCAGGGCTTTCTTGAAGTAGAGCACGCCTACACTTCTTCCCATCTACGCTTTGCTCGTAATCCAGATTTGGGGTGACTCATCACAGCTCGCCATTGCCGACTGCGATGAACGCTTGTTTGTAGGACATGGAGGAATTTCAACAAATCAACATAGCTCTACAACAGAACAGGAAAATGAAGCAACAACTTAAGCAAACATTAACTGGTTGAGCAAAGCAAAACGTTCATAAGGACGACCAACAAGAAGCAAATTCGCCAAAGTCAAGGAAAACCAAGCCATAGAAACAAAGTTCTTCAAAGTACGGAGCATGACTTGCGGCACCACATCGCAAGGCCAAGCAGAGAATCCCAAGAGACAAAATGCAGGGCGACTGGCTAACTGCCTAGTGCAGAGCACAAGGTAGTCAGTACACAACTAGACACCGACAACGACCATGAGCAAGCCCTCGTAATAGAGCACGTGCGCTTCAACTCCAAGTGGACGCTCGACTTAAATACGCAGGAAACGCTCCAAATCTGGCTAGTGAAGAATGTAAGCCCTCGCAACAGACAACGTGCACCTCAGTTCCAAGCGGACGCTAGAATGAAAAGCGCGGGAAGACTCTGGTTACTGAACATTATATTCTTGGAAGGTCACGCACTACTGATACATAAGGCAAATGATGGTGAGTTAGCTAAAACAGCTTGTGTCAATCATACAAATTGAAAAAACCAAAGTAATTCATTAAACCTTCACTCGTCTCTTCCACACCTCTCTAGGATCTCTCTCTCTCTCTCTCTCTCTCTCTCTCTCTCTCTCTCTCTCTCTCAAGGTAAATGCAATGAGAGTTGTACAGATCTCTATACAAGGCCCCACCTACAACAATAATATACCTAATGGTACATTTAAAGCAAGAATCATGGATTGACTCCACATACTAAAACAACTACTAACCAACCACTATTTTCCAAGTAGAGGACCTCGATAACCATTAGATGTGCTATTTTGCACTCGTA
This sequence comes from Adiantum capillus-veneris, assembly GCF_014529385.1. Taxonomy (NCBI): domain Eukaryota; kingdom Viridiplantae; phylum Streptophyta; class Polypodiopsida; order Polypodiales; family Pteridaceae; genus Adiantum; species Adiantum capillus-veneris. The sequence goes on from NC_140960.1 coordinate 57,819,116, forward strand.
ATCTTGCACCACATGTCACGATCTAACCTCTACAATTTCAATTTCCTCAGTCTGGGTCCTTTATACTAGAGCACACACTATATCTGTCCCATTGTCAAATGTTGAAAACCTATCAAAGTTGGCACTTTCATGAACATGACAAAACATCCTTCCTCCCCCCATCTATCGGTAGATAAGACGAGCACTATAATACAGCTCATTGAGCAGCTATGGTAAAATAAGGAAAGTTGTCCATTGGGAAGTTAATGCAAATGGCTATCGTGGATCATGGGGACTAGTGCAGGCTGTTATGGTGGACATGGTGAACAAGATATACACCTCAAGATCCACAAGAAGTATTGCTAAAAACTACCACATCCTTACTGCATCAGTGGGGAAACAGACCTCTCTCTATCTCTCTCTCAAACACACACACACACACACACACACACACACACAAGAACTCTACAGGCTGAGACTCTAAAATGGCTCTGAAAATGAGGGCTCACTCAGATAATGAAGGCCAACACAAATTAATTCAGTAGAAATAATCACTTCATGAACAACAGCTCCAGAGCCGTCCATTGCAACAGGCCATTTAGCCTACCAAGATTGTTTCATAAAGTTCAATAAAATACCAATTAGACCAAACTCAATCTAGCCATAACATAATAGACCAGCAGAAAGACCAGAACATAGAAAACCAATTGTCGACATGCACGGTAAGCGACGGCTACGCACATCAATCCAAGGGCACAACCTACACCCAGTAGTCTAAGTTAAAACATTCATGTCCAGAAACAGATTTCCGAGCCAGTACGAGCGTTTGTCGAAGCACATTCTAGCAAAAAAAATAGTGTTGATATACTACAAAGCTCACCGCCAAGCAAAAAGCAACCAGTTCAATCAATGGTGCTGCTCATGAATCACAAGCGAACGGAACAATAGTCAGCCATAAGAACGAACATGCCACTGCGTCAGTCTCGAGTGCACCACTTGTATGCAAGGAAAAAAACAGTAGCAGGAGCGAACATTCAACACCAACACAAGGCAATGCTCTCGAGTGGTTCACCAGCAGGGGAAAAAAACCAGGACCAGAAACAGTAATGCGACACCAGCACATGGCAAGAAAACACCTCAGAAGCGGGACCACCACGTAAGAAATAGCAAACGATGCCACTGCGTCAGTCTCGAGTGCGCCACTCAATATGCAAGGAAAAAAAACAACAGCAGGAGCGAACATTCAACACCAGCACAAGCCAATGCTCTGAGTGGTTCACCAGCAAGGGAAAAAAAGCCAAGACCGGAAACAGAAATGCGACACCGGCACTTGGCAAGAAAATACCTCCGATGAGTCTTCGGGGCAATGAAGCAGTAAATCAATTATCGTCATACAAAAACATTAAAAGAAACTGCTAGCAAGCCAGTGCAACAAACCTCCGGAGAAGTCCATGCTCTCAGCATTGCTGGGTGAGGCATTGCTTGTACTTCCTTCACTAGAAGACGCCATGACAATAGAGGAGCTCCAGACAATAATTGGTGCAGGTACTTGAAGGCACAACACACAAGTTCTCAAAGAAATTCACACCACACACTCACAAAGCTTCGAATCCGCAAAAGCCACAACATAAGCTTCAACAGAATTCGGGAGAAGAACCCATAGCCTTGCATATGGTAATTGGAGTCACTTTAAATTTAAATATTACAGCATATGGGGACCCACAAGGCTTCTCAAGAGGAATTGAACACTAAATAGACAATATCCCAACAATATCCCAACAGACAACAACAGCTCAAAGCTTAGATGTTTAAAAAAAGATCGAGACTTGTTGGCACAAAAGAGGCACAAATTAGACAGTGCAGTTTACAATCTCATTCTTGCCTTTTATAAAATCTACAAGAAGCACGTGGAGTGCTTTGCAAAATTTGTTACATAGAAAGAACATTCTACACGAATTAGTCACTGAGAAAAGACTCCGACTGAGTGGACCTGCAATGGATATCATCTAGCTTGCATTCACATTTCCGGCTGCCTTCCAAACACGTCTCACACGGACACTTCGAACAAGGACAACACTCACAGGAGACTACAGAAGCCGGCATTGAATGCACTCTCAAAAACCTTGAAATTGCAGACATCGCCCACCTTCAGCTTTAAAAGCGCACAAAGACCAACTGCACACGCCATATCCTCTGCCAGCAGAACCTGCATACACCACGTTTTTTGGCAGCGGCACGTCGAAAAGCCTGAAAGCTGCAGGTTACGTCTGCCATCTCCTCTGTTCGACCTGGGCGACGATGAGACCGCCAACAAAAAGGACTGTTTTCTTTTGCACGAGTTGCAGGTTACGTTCGCCATCTCCTCTGCGCGACCTGGGCGACGATTAGACTGCAAGTGAAAAAGACTAGTATCTTTTGCACGCTGCCTTTAGTAAACCTAGAAGCGCGGCAAGCATCCGCTTAAAAAATCCAACGGCCTCACATTTGCAACAACCTTGCAATAACAACCCTATGGCCTTCCACAGGCCAAAAACGAAGATTTAGATACACTTGACCTCACATTAGGTGTTAGATGGGGACAAAATTTTTTACACATATCTATGGGAATAGGATGGACATGCATGCAAAGCTTCGTTCCCATCCAACATTGAATGCATGGTCATGGGTGCTTACATCCTCATTTTTACGTAGGAAACCTAGGCATATGAGAAGAAAAAATGACGATCTACATGCACCCCACCACGTATTCGATGTCAAATGGAAACACAACTTTACACGCATGTCTATAGGGATGGGATGGACATACATACAAACTTTCATCCCCATCTGACACAGAATGCGTGGTCAAGTTCGCATAGATCCTTGTTTTCAATGTAGGGAAACCCCACGAACGTGTATTAAAAAACGAATATCTAGGCGCACTTGACCTCACATTCGGTGTCAGATGGGGACGAAACTTTGCACGTGCATACATTGTGTTGGGATGGATATGCATGCAAAGTTTTGTTCCCATCCAACAACGAATGCATGGTCGGGTGCACCTACATCCTTGTTTTTTAGGTATGGAAACCAAGGCATATGAGAAGAAAAAAGGTGGATCTGTGTGTGTGCATTCCACAATGCGTTTAGTGTTGGTTGGAAACAAAACTTTGCACGCATGTCTATAGGGATGGAATGGACACACGTACAAACTTTCATCCGCATCCAACACCGAATGTGTGGTCAAGTTTGCATAGATCTCCGTTTTCAATGTAGGAAAATCCCACGAGCATGTATAAAAAAACAAAGATCTAACCGCACCTGACCTCACATTTGGTGTCAGATGGGGACGAAACTTTGCAAGCACATCTATGGGGATGCGATAGACATACATGCAAATTTATGTTCCCATCCAACAGTGAATGCATGGTTGGGTGTGCCTACATCCTCGTTTTTTATTAGGGAAACCTAAGCATATGAGAAGAAAAAACGAGCATTTGTGTCCACCCCACCACGCATTCAGTGTTAGTTGGAACTCTCTCTCCCTTCGACATGCGGACCATTTCTTTTCATGGAGAATGGAGCCACAACATGCATTGGGAGCGGAGGGATCGAAGATCGAACGACTCATGGCTCTCTCTCTCTCTCTCTCTCTCTCTCTCTCTCTCTCTACACACTGCACATACGCAACCCTCTGTGTGTGTGGATACATGCAAGGATGAGGAGTAACATGCACAATGCATGGTGTACCCGAAGATGACAACAAGGCCCTCGAGGGAGAGGGGTTTTGCAAAGCCCTGGGTGGTTCTCAAGTATCTGCATAGGAGTCAAGTCCAAAGACTTTTCCTTCAAGTTTGAAGATTTCAAAAGTAACCATCAAACTTAAAAAACTAAATAATGTATTATAGTATGAGTGTTATGGGAAATCCAATTGAAAGAAGAAATTGTGAAGGCGTTTAAGAATGTATCAAAAGTAATCATAGTAGCTTCCACCACAAAATCAGTTAGAAAATCTCTTGGAGGACTATATATAGGTGAACCTCTTATTAGAAGTTCCTTTTCAATTAAAAATTTCATCACTTTCAATACCATGAACTAGAAATATCACATAAAATAATTGGCACCTATAAGTATATATTATAAAAGATAACTAAATAATAGAGAATAGTTATGCATTTTAGTTTTCATGGGTATGGACACACCAAAATATGTTCTTTATAGATATATATGAAGAAGTATATCACAAGAAGAATTATAATGATAGGATTGAGCTTCCAAGAAGATATCCCAATGCCTATTCTCATCCAAAATTTTACCAATAAGTTTGAGTCTCTGTGATTGGATGTAAACTAGATCCGACCAAGTTTGATCTTGGCTCCAATAATGTGCAGATATATACGTGATATTTTGGTAGATAAGGCCCACTAACATAATATGTCAATACTTAGAGAAGCAACTTGGATGGGATATAGAGATGCATTGGGAGTTTCAATCTCAACGAGTATACCGAGCAATAAGAGTCACTAATCTCTACACAAATTGACTAGTCGAAATTACGCTAATGTCCTACCTTAATGCTTTGTCAATCAATTGATGTTTTGAAGGTGTAACGCGCTCAAAATAGCATGAAACTTTAAGAGAAACTAGACAAGGGCTATTACAACAAATCTACACAATTTCAACCTATCCCAAGGAGGTACACAAATTGCACTTCATCGTCTTCAAGGTTTTAAAAACAAGAATAGAGCTGGAAAAATAGCTACTTTTAAGGTCTAAAAGTACTCTCCTATAAAAAATTAAGCAGAAACTCTTGATTAAAGCACTAAAAAAAACAAATAAAGGCACGAAACCGACTACAAACCTTCACAAAATCTTTAATACATACAATTAGAAGATCAAGCAAGCTATAAGGAACACATAGCAAGTGTCTTAATTAAAATATGATCACCCATTCATGAAATAGGTTGATTACAAGTTGACGTCAGCTCTCTTCTTGGCAGCACCTATAGTAGAGAGCTCAACATTATCCAAAAGTTCAAATCTATTCATACTAGCCAAAAATGACCTATATACCTAAGGAAAACTTAAGTGGGCTTAGTTCTCATGGACTTGTACCCTCATAACTAGAGAGATACATCATCATCTTTACATCGTAAATCTGAAAAATATATATGACATAGTATTGATGGGTTTGGAAAATCATAAGAATACATCAAATTTGGGATAGATGACTGGCAGAGTGCCATTTTGTTGAAATCACCGAATAGTTTACATGCAAGGATTTCCTTCATGCTTTGCTCTTCAGATTCCAAATCTAATTCCCGTGATTGCACTCAATATTTGAAATGGTGCTATATTGTAGCCTTCCTCATCATAAATTTGGTTGGAGTCGTCTCATTAGTGTACACATCTAGAGTAGCAAGGATCTGGTTCCATCCAAATGGCTCAAATAAATCCTCAAGAAAAGGTTATGGGAAATATTCTTTATCCTATATTGGTCTCTCTAATATGCAATCTTCTTTGGGTAAACTCTCACATTATGAAGCTCACATAGGAGTCCTTGGAAATTTCTCATAGTCCTAAATAAAATCATGCTCCCTTTATGGGTTTCATTAAAGCTCAAAGGAGTAATGAGGGGACTCGTAAGAAAGTGCTCCAAAGTAGCCTCAAATCTAGAATGGAAGGATAAATTTGATATTTTGAAATTATGCTTCTTGTGCACTTTTACCACATGTGCCGGAGGCTGGGAACTTGCCAAACATTGTGTGTGAGCCACGAGTCGCTGCAAGCACACAACTAGATTGTCCTAGCAAGCTCAAAGGGGCAATGGTGTGTCGCTCACCGCTCAATGCTTTCCGTCTCGTGAAGGATCTTGTGCCGCGAAGAAGGAGTCTCCGTCGCCGCTGCGCTCAACCGTCTCGCCGCCGCCGATACCGCTGCAATGCTCGATCACTCTCTCTCTCTCTCTCTCTCTCTCTCTCAAGAGCGCGAATACACACACACACACACACACACACATACCCATGAGTACACGAAGAAAAGGAAGATAGAGATAGAGCAAGAACACTTCTTTAGCATGCACTTCAAAGAATGAGGATTTCAAGTCAAAATGGATCTTTTATAAGAATCTGACGCATTCACACATGGACCGCTATTGGAGGTTAATAGGTGTTGACATATCGGTATGCATATCTTGAGAAATGCCATTACTCCGCAGTCCATGTTCTTCGGCTTCTCCAGCATCAAACTTCTTTGTGTGAAAAAAAGAATTAGCTTACGCTTTTTCTCTTTGACTATTCTTTTGATCCTGGTCCGCAGCGACATAGGCACCTACATGATTGACTTTTGCTGCAATGCTAGTGCTGCATCTCCTTGGAGCTACACATTGACCAACTCGCTCCAACGAACACCATATTCTGCATTGAATTGGTCATGAGATATATTTATGTCATCAAATTTTCAGATAGGCTATCAACAAATCTGGACAAGGAGTGCGACTGAAGCCAACGGGTCATCAAACCATGGCTTGCACTAGTGGCAATATTCCCCAATGCCTTTCCCTTGACATTGAGCTATCTGCCACTAATCCCCTCACACTCTGTGCTAAAAGTACAAGCAACTAACACTGAAGCAGCTGGCTTAATTACTTGAGGATAACCATCATAAGCTTTGGTGTGATCGATCCTGCTAAGCTCTTCTAGCCTAGTCTTGTCCACTTCGACATTTGCTCTTTACATTTCTTTGGCCTCTGCTGTCTGCATCGCCAACAGCCTAATAGCATGAGCAGAAAAATGTGTTGAACGGGCCTACAAAGGCAACGGGAAGGCAACGAGTTTTGGTGATTCGACTTCAGATTAATTAGATTAGGCCAACTGATCATCGATTGAAATTATGATATCTTCTATTTCAATAGCACTAGAACAGACCTGTACCATGGGTTGATCGCACGAAATATCTGATCTTTGGGAGTGCTCATCATATCGGGAAGCATCCAAAGTACCCTCCAGGTTGACGATTTGTGAAATATAACCAGGGTTTGAAAGGTCTCCAGTACTGATCCTTTCCGGTTCTTCCCGTCTTGCTGCTGCACGGGCAAATTACTTCGCGGAAAAGAATTGGTGTGAATCTTGAGAATTAGGCATGGGAACTTGCTGCATATCATGGTTTCCATGCACATTGAAGGATGGACGAGGGCACAATATGGTTATTGAATCTGCATGGGCTATACTTGGAGCGGCATAATGCCGGACATAACTAGTTGCGCTTGCAGAAAGGAGCTGAGTAAGGCCGTAGTTGAAGCTGGACATATATATACAGTTCAGCTGGCCACTAGATCTTGTTGCACACAAAGCTGCTATGATTGCTACGTGGGGAAGGTATTGAGGCTTCACTACAAAAGAAGGGCGATTCCAATATGCAGATGGGGCAAACAACGATTTTGTCGACCTTGTACTGCTGGAATCAGAAGGGAGGAGCTTGGCCTACAGAATGCTCTCGCCATGTCGACAAGGTAGGCTTTTCTTCATGGCTCTTCGCTTTCATGTGAGCAGGTATAAGGTGCCAGTACAAATAGCTGGGCGATCAAAGAGCATACCCTATACTTATATGGAACAGGAGAGCGTATGATGTTTTACAAGGCTTGATTGAGGATAGGTTGAGCCAGGGGTACAGTAGATTCATCATCCTTGGAACAGCTGGATCTGGCAAGTCTTTCTTTTCAATTGTGTGGATGCTGAATCTTGCCACCAAGGGTGGGTGCAAGATAGTGATCAAATTGAACAATGAGGTGCATTTTATCTTAGATTTCTGTGACAAGAGCCACCCAACGGCTAGACGTGGTCCCCTCTCAGCGTTGGATCCCCTTGTTGTGGCTGCTGTAGAGCAGGAATCTAATTGGTTGATAATAGACCACAAGGGGCTTTGGACAGCTTACCATATAGTAAAAAATATATGATTGCTAGATGATTCACTAGTTTCAATACACACATCTAGTAAGAGTGCAAACTAGTAAAAAAGAGACAACTCCTAGATGCTACATATAGTAATTTTGTTACTATATAGAGAGTTGAATAGCCATATGGAAATTCAAGTCTCAATATGGTAAAAAGATCACTAGTTCAATGTAGGAGTTGACTCAATTACTAGTTTGACCTTACATATCGGTGTTTTCAAACCAGTAAGTCAACTAGCAATTTTTGTTTACGACCTAGCAAGTCATCTAGTAATATATAAGGACGGTTTCTTGCAAACTAGTAGTTCATATATCTAGTAACTTTTCTATTAACAACCTAGTAGTTCACCTAATAATTTATTAAGGAACATGTAGACACAAAATAGTAATTAATCTAAAAAATTTCCCACGAGCAAACAATTTAGGAGAGATTACTTCAACATTAGGAGACTAAAGTAGGATTAATTCATAAAGATAGCTATGAGTATAGCAAATGAAAGCTTACATAACGTGTGTTACATGCTACAGTTCTTAAATCATGTGGTTGGATTATAAAACTATTTGTCATTTGTTACAATGATATCCTTCATGGATAAAGAGCCAACTTTATCAAAATAAAAAATTATCAGTCCTTCTAACAAAAGCCATGTAACTAAATCTTCACACATAGTGGATTTATTAGTATCCTCATTTGCTCTCTTCTTGAGGAAACTATTCGATTCCTGCATAGCAAAATACGTTGGCTTGATCAAGTGGTACAAGTCTTGTACTTTCTTGAGATTTAGCCACTTCATTAATATAGTCTCTTTGTCATCCCTGGACAAATTTCGTGCCTACATAATTGTCATGACAAAATAACATGGTTTAAAAAGTGACGTATTATTTTCGTGAACATAAGTAAGGCAATGTTTTTAGCTTTTATTTCATACCTGAAATTCTAACACACATTGATTTTGATTCATTGAACATCCCCCATCAGATTTCTGCTCCTAAAACAATTAAAGTCCACTTTTTTATTTTGTAGCCACATGCAAAAATATTTAAAGAATCTTATTCTTGTGAAGAAAAAAACCTTTTTCTTTTTAAGCTTCAAAAACTTCGAAGCTTGATCTTTCTCCTTTAGTAGCTCTTCAATCTTAGAAGTAGCCTATAGAAGTGGGAAAACATGGCTTTTTTATAACATTAAAATTAAGTAGGGTAAGTATTTCATTAAATAAATATTCCATGTGAAGCATCTGTAAATAATACCTTGCGCTTTCGTGTGCTTTTTCTTTTCTGTTCTTGGTTTATTATACCACTTATAATTTGTGTTCTTCCATTGATTTTTTCCTTCACAAATTATTCAAGAGAAGAGTGCAATCAACAAAAAGTTTTAGAGTGAAAAAAAATACATGAATTAGAATTGTACCAGTTTTGTGATATGGTCTTCACACTCATCTAATTCATTGTTTACTTCCATATCCTTTTCTTGATAGCATTGAACAAACTCTTCATCTTGCATGTAGTTTCTATATGCTTGCGCATTAAGCAATTGAATTTGGATATCTCACACACACATACACACATGCACACAAAACTAGCTAAATTGACCTCAATTATTTCAATTGATATCTTTGTGTGTGTGTGTGTGCGCGCACACACGCTTGTGTGTGTGTGTGTGTGTGTGTGTGTGTGTGAGAGAGAGAGAGAGAGAGAGAGAGAGAGAGAGAGAGAGGAGTAAACCACACATACCTCATAAGAATCACTTTGTAAATCATGATTTTCCCATGGCATCTTAGGAATGTATGCTTCCGTCTCTCTCTAAACACATAATAACAAATTTTATCATGATAGCTCATACATTATTGCTATTTTGAGATAGAAGTGCTTACATGAGTAGCTTGTGGTTGCTCCTCTTCTTCTTCAATAGATATGCAAGTGGTTTCTTGTGCACAAGCATCCTTTAGCTATTCAATAACAACAAAAGCATTACTTTCTTCATCATTAGTTTTCATATAAATTTCCAATACCTTAGAGGATTACTCACAAGTTTTGTGAGTGAACCATATTCTCCTAGCTCACTTTCTCCTTGTAGTTCACTTTCTCCTCCATCATTCTCATGAAATTCTTGGTTATCATCATCATCATCTTTTTCTTTTTCTATCTAATCTCATGAAAACATTTCGATTATACTTTGACATAATAGAAGTTCATTACTTAGAGAAAATCCTACAAAATGACACATACCATTGGGGTGCTAGAAGATAATTCGTTGTTTGGTTTCTTTTTTCTCTATTTTCGTTTTGTCTCAAGAGACTTGATGGCCCATATATAAACGTCCTCTTCTTTCCAATGATAATTTTGTCCAGCTACTATTACAGGCTTAAGCTCACCTTTATTTTTTCTTATTACATCCAACACAGTATTCTTTCTCTCCATATTATTTCTAAGGTCTCCAAATGGCTTGTGTTTGGCAAACCATCCTCTAACAAATCCATAGTTTGAATAAAGAACTCTATGTTGGTTATTACCCTCTTTTAAGAGGAAATCCTTACCATAGAGTTTATTGGGTTCTCTAAGCTTAGGAGGTGGAGGCCTAAACACCTGCTCATATATGATTGGGTCATATTTCTCGTTGCTAGTAGTGTCAACACCTATAGAGATGCTAGATGGAGAAGAAACAACTCTCTTATTTCCAAGATGACTGGCCCTCCAAGAATCTAAAAATTTGAGGGCCTCTTCATTAGAGAAAGACAATAGTTGCTCCACAAAGGACTGTGGATAACTCATATCTGAAAAGACAAAGCATTGAACACACACATGAGCAGCAAGACATTTAAGTAACAAATTTTATCTCAAAAATTATACACACACTTGCCATTACTTTATAAGTAATGTTTTAGAAAGACATGTAAAGAAAACTGTGACAATGAATACAACAATTGTCATGTATAAAATAATATAAATTTTAAACTACTTCTACAAGTATACTAGCCATGCTTGCATACTAACAATAAGTACAATAATATCCATCCATAAAGCAGGTCTCCCAAAAGTTCTAGCATACTCTATGATGAGGTTCTAAGAAAGATATGCAAAGAACATCGTAACAATGAAGTTAGCAATTGTCATCCATAAAGAAATAGTCATTCTAAACTACTTCCATAGGTATACTACTTGCATAACAATGAATACAAAAATTGTCATCCATGAAATTATAGTCATTCTAAACTACTTCCACAAGTATACTAGCATTCTAAACTACTTCCACAAATGTACTAGCCATGCTTGCATACCATATGAGTGAAGTTATACAAAAGATATGTAAAGAACACCATAACAATGAATACAAAAATTGTCATCCATGAAGCAATAGTCTTTCTAAAATATCTCCACAAGATTACTAGCAGTGATTGAATAAATGGGGCTACCACAATTATATGTCTATGAAGAATGCCAAACAATAGGTATCCATCTAGCCGTCTGTCCAGGCTTTATAACCTTTTTTTGTTTTGTGACTGTCCAATCTTTAATTTGAATGGAACATGTATCCCAACTTCTCCATTGATGCTCCTCTCTGCAAACTTTATAAGTGTTTTGTTGGTATGCATCATGCTCCAATAAAGCAAGCTTTGCCCTTTTCCTTTCGTAATCAGTCTCTCTAACAACAGCATGTTGAATCTGTATTGCATTCTCGCTATTCAAGCACACTTGAACTATATCATGGATCTCCACCCATAATGGAACATTTCCACAACCTCCGTCCATTAACAAGCTATCACGCTGCCTCAAATACTTCACCTCATAAGCAATGAGCCTCTGCCTCCTTGGTATTGGCAATGGAATAAATTTGTGAAGTATAGAGTAGATGGGCCGAACACAATCCCATGTGAAAGGCAAAGGGGCCTTCTCAAGCACACTCATTTGAGTAATTGGATCCATTAACAATTGTTCTGAGTCCCCATTTCCCACAATGCATTGCTTGTAATACCGTCCACCAAAGAAAAGCATACACTTTCCATCAAGTTGTGTTGAGAACAAGGATGTTATACAAGCCTTCCAGTGACCTCTGTGTTCCACCGTTGCATCATCAGTATCCACCTTCACTATGACATTGGTGCCCACATTAAATATATCCCCTTTAAAGAGGACCTTTTGGTATTTCTTTACTTCCAAACATTGGAAGTACTGCTCTGGAATGTTCCAAAACTTCTTTAGATAAGTTTTCTCTTCACTAGTAGGATCTCTATAAGTGCATCTCTTCTTTGATATTGCAATCCCCTTGAGAAGAACATTTCTAGTGCATGGTGAATTGCTTCCATATTTTAATAGATCACTCCACATAGAATTAGCCTTTTCAATTGAAGACACAACCAATAGCCCATCCATATGTGACGGAGAGCAATCATGTGATGGAGCATCTGCTAATAGTGAGCTGCTTTGAGAAAGAATCAATGCACAATGTAGGTCCTTCAAAAACCTTTCAGAAGGTAAGAGATTGTCACTATCACCATGGATAGCCTGAAAATCTCTTGTGAAGAACCTTCTCAAATAGAACTTTGCAAATGAAGCTTCATCCTCCATGTTATTTGTTTTGATGTAGCTGTATGCCTTTACAAGACGCTCAAATATGTAACACCAAAAGCAGTCATGCAACCCATGGTGCAAGACATCTTCAAGCATCTCACCATTACCTATAAACAAGTTATCAAGAGATTGTTCTCCTGAACAAATATATCAAACTTATTGTTAACTAATCAAGATATACATACCGGCTACATGTTCTAGAGGTGATGAGTTCGCACCAAATATTTCTTCATTTCGAACTCTCCATGATTGTAGCAATGTCTTCACAACTTCTATGTCTTTCACAGACCATCCATTATCTCTACTATGGTTGTAGAAGCTGTGTGCAATGTCAATCAGCAAAAATCCCAAAACATGCATTTCAGGAGGAATGCCACTAACAACTCTCAAAACATATGGTAGACACCACTGGATGAACTTTTGGTTCTCCTCTGCCTTGAAGCTTGCAAAGTAGATACTTGGGGAGTTAGGCCAACGTCCATATCGAATGGAGGTAGGTGCTGCCTTTTTAACAACACACACAGCAACATCGATTTCTTTCTTCAAAGGAGCCTCAACACTTTCAAATAAATGTGAGATATATTTCTTGAATACATTCAATGATAAGATATGCATTGGGTCGTAGACTAAATCTAGAGAGAGATCAAATCCATATAGATCATATAATCTCCAGAGTATGGACTCTCCTGAGAGACCAGCTTCTTTCCATGATGCTTCCTTTTCTTTGTCTGTGCAACATCGTTTAGCCTCATGAAGAGCTTTTGTCATCTCCTCAATGGTCCTCTTTGAAGGTGGATATCTAGCTTGTCGCAATTTTCATTATAGATGTATCGCCCCTCTTTTGATCCTATACCAGGTTGTACTAGAGTTGCTTGAGGTTTATCACGCCTGCAAAACTCTTGTCCTCCATTCTTGAAGAGGCCTATTTTGCACTGTGCCGGATGGTCGCCTGTAACCATCATGACCATAGCGCATAGCGTACATAGCTTTGAAAGACCTTGTTGATTGGCACCAAAGATCTTCTCTATGGGATAGTCATACAACACCTCCACACCATTTAGATATAGGCTTTCCAGCTCATCTAGCAAAGGTTCCAAAAATGTCCCAAAAACTTCACCAGAAACCTTCATAATTTTCTTGCAACTTTGAGGGATAAACAAAACTGGCAAGATATCAATGGAAGACTTGATTCCTGGATTCAACACCATGACCTCTACTACCCCACAACTCTTTTGGGTTGTTTGTGATGTCTAAAATCCATCCCAATGTAGCAACAATGCTACATTTCGAGGATCACCCTATTCACATGGCAACCCAAAAAATAAGTTTGGTTTGAAATCATGAGATCTTAAAAAAAAAAAACAATGTGATGCTTCTATGTACCTTTTGTAGGCTCCTTTTACACACAATGTCCTCTTTACACTCGATGTAGACAAAGTTGTACTCTTCTCCCACAACATTTTGAAGAGCTTTATAACGTCTACTGGTAGGAAAAGTAGTGTAAGACTTCTTGCAAAGAGGATTAGGGCAGACAACCGGTAGCTCATAAGATGTTGATGGATCCCAAAAGTCCTTGACTTCTTGGAATTTTTGTCCATCCCAAAAATCAACAATGCTTCTTTGGTTGCTAATTGCATCTCCATTGAGCCATTTTTCTTTGTGCCTCCATAAACATAGTAGCTCGTGGCAATAAGTGCTACTCTTTGTCAATAACTTTAGTTGAGGCCCGATGGGAATGTAGTCAAAGGAAAGCATTGATTTCCTTGCTTTGGCACAAACTGGACACTTCTCGCAGCATTCCAAGCAATCATGTTTAAGCCTTGATGATAATGATCCACCTTCACATGTGCACTTAAGAACCTCTCCTGTAAAGTTGTCCTCATTGCCTTGTTGAAGAAGCTTGGGTGGATGCTTAGATACATCACTACCTGTGCAGATGCGATAGCGCAAGGAAGAAACCATGCCAAGACCTTTAAGCATGGTTTGCAATTGATCCCAACAAGCCGGAATTTGAATCCCTCCAAGGTCATCTTCCCATGTAGGAGGAAGTTGAACTAATAGCCTAGCCATGCTTCTCTTGGAAGCATTTTTAATCACTCTAGCCCCCCCCAAGTCTCCAAATAGGATGCGAAGCATTCTATCTTGCACACCTATTGGTAGTTTATGTTCATCCCATAAATTTTGGAGCTCTAGTATCCTCTCAACTAGCTCCAAGTATAGAGGAGAAGATTGATTTTCTTCATTCTCACTAATAGACATTGGCTCATCAATGATGTCATTGCCATCACCATCAAACTCAGAGACTTGAGCCTGATGTTCATCATTGTCTTCCATGTTTCCTTCTGAATCTAGTGGAGAAGATAATCCAAAACTATTTTTGAAGCTTTCAAAGTTATGTGCCAAAGCTTGATGGCGATAATAGGTTGATGCATGAACTTGTCTACCACCTGCACAATACATGTTACATGTGCACCATGTATTTCTTTGAGAATTGTTGGGCTTCTTGCCTTGTCCCATGGCTCGGGTAGGTGTTGCATTATGGGGTGCATCAATGTGTTCGGCTAGATGGTTAATTGCTCTACTATCACTCAGGTCATTGACAAGATCTAGTCTTTGTTCTGAATCCATTTTTTGTTTTTTGCTAATGGAATGATGGAGATTTCCTAGAACATCTTGTTGTTTGTGGTGATAAAAGGTACGCTTGGTTACAAGGCACCAGTCATTGTCAGAATGCTTGCAAAGATAATTGCAATCACACTTCCAAAATTGTGTTCTCTCCATAACTCTCAAAGAAAAATAACTAGCCATGTTTGTAATATTCATTAAGCTACGACACAACATGCTCTAAGAGAAATAAATTATGGCTTTCCAAGAGGTACTAGCCCATTCATCAAACATAAGTTCTCTCTCCATTACAAAGTTAAGCACTTCAATGCTATGAGAAATAAACAAACATGAAAATACATAAATTACTTTAACTTCACAATAAGTAAATGATCTCATAAAAGCATTCTTCTATGTAACTTATTTTGAATCTACCAAGGCTTTTCATAAGTACAAAGTCTTTTAGCCGGAATGAGACGGATTATCATACTCATTCTATAGTTCATCAATGACAAAGGCATGTTTCCACCTCCATAGTGGGTCACTTTGTAATATTTGATAAGGCCTAACTTTTCTTTTGCCAACACTACGTTTAAATTTCCATCCCAATCAACCAAATCGTCAAGAAAATATTTTGTATATTCCAAACTTTTTTCCCGTTAGAAAATAAGTTATATCTTATTTCTGGCCATAACACTTTTATCTCCGAGCGTTGCAAAAGATCTTGGCAATATTGTGATGCTAGATTTTCTCGTAGCTAACGAGAAAATGTTCGTAAAAAGAAAGCTCGTTCTCCATCATTTTGAAGCCCAGTGGACAAGTGATTTTGAAGAGACATTTTGAACTAGCAACCAAAGAACAATGAAAAGAATAGTACGGATTTAGAATATTAGCATCTTCATAGTCAAAACATTAGCATCTTTAACACAAATCCATTAGCATCTTTAACAGATTTGATATGTCCCGATATGTCTCACACACACACACATGACTCTCTCTCTCTCTCTCTCTCTCTCTCTCTCTCTCTCTCTCTAAATGGTGTGCTTATTACAAGCAACCCACTCACTGTCCTAATAAATTAACAAACACTTGGGCTATGTCTTCTACGGTTCTTTTCAATCTACAGCAAATGCCCATAAGTCTTCCCCCCGCCCATTTAGATAGTGGATGGTTTATATGTGGTCTATGTCTTACAATTAACAGACATGTGGTCTATGTCTTCCATGGTTCTTTTGCATCCATAGCAAATACCTATGTCTACCAACAATTGGGCTCTAGCCTGTCCTATCATTTTAAAGGCCAACGCCCCCCCCCCCCCCCCCCCCCCCCCCCCCCCCCCCCCCCCCCGGGTCATGGGGGTGGTGTATGTCTTCCTTAGTTGTCGATTATCTCGATCATAGTCCAAAGCCCAAGGGGAAGGGTATGGGCTATGGCCATTATCGTAACCTTTATGTGAGGTCCCACTTGGAGCATGTATGCATGTATACCTATTTTGAGTCATGTATGCCAAAGTGTAGGCCCTCATGTTATGTGCTAGAGTCAAAAGAATATCCCTAGTTCGTTTATTGGGACCAAAGTTTCTCTCTCTCTCTCTCTCTCTCTCTCTCTCTCTCTCTCTCTCTCCATAATGAGTCCATGACTACAAGATGCGTAAGTTCTCTCTCTTCATGATTAAAAAAAGCCGTTTAGTGTAATCCCACTTACAAATTTTGAGATTTACCTCTACATTGTAAATTGCCAACCCTAAACCGGCTGACATTGTCATTGTCGAGCATCTTAACACAAAGCCAAGTAGTGTTCGAAAACATTATTTTTCCAAACATACACAATTCCTTTCCTTGAATTTGCCAAGAGGAAATTCAAACAAAAAACGGAACGATATTAAGCTATGGAAAGATTACCCCCCTTCCAATACTCTCTTGAGGCTCCATCACTGGCAATTACACGAACGGAGATTAATAAAATCATCCGACAGGATCTTATACAGTTGGATACTAAGAGGACATGGGTAGACCCTACACAAGAATTGGGCACGAAGATGGCCGACTACAAAGAAAACTTCCTACAACTATCTGGAGATGGATTTGTGATTCACCCGAGTTACATGGATACCCACCTGTCTCATGGTTTGAGATGTGCTATTGGTCAGATTCGTACATCCTCACACCAGTTGGAAATTGAATTTGGCACATTTAGGGGAATCCCACCTGAAGCAGAATTTGCAAGTTATGCGGAATGGAGCCGGAGACAGAATTACACTATATATGCCACTGCACAGTATACTATGAGATACATGGGCGTTTTCATTGCCTCTTTAAAGAAGGCTTTAGACCTCTAGATAGAATCATGCAATACCAAGATCAAAGATGCTTAGGCTTGTACCTACTGGAACTACATCGGCACAGGGATAATCTAATGAGAAGACAAAGAGCACTACAGCCTCAGAGGCAGATCACAGATTTCTTCGAATCGAGAGAAGCAGGAGTGGAAGGGGAAGCAAGAGGCCAACAGCCAACACAAAGGAGTACCCACATTCATACCAAAGGCACCCTAATTGACAGAGCGATTGAACTTAGGAAATCGAGACGACCACGACCAAGATGCAGAAGCACACTTCACCGGAGGAGACTACAACAAAGGATTAGAAGCATTCTAGCCAGACACCCAGAAGGCTCCTAAGAAGTTTATTTAATACTTTGTATTTAGTTTTTCACATTTACCTTCACACTTAGTACTTTAGTACTAAGGTATCCAGACATTGTAACAGATTCACCACTTTTGTATCAGTTTGGTCTCATAGGTCATTCTGGCCTTTTGAAGACGTTAATATAACATTTCATTTCATTTCATTTCTCTCTCTCTCTCTCTCTCTCTCTCTCTCTCTCTCTCTCTCTCTCTCTCTCTCTCTCTCTCTCTCTCTCTCTCATAACAAGTCTTGAGTTCAACTCTCCTCGTCGAATAGATCTTTAAGATCTCTTGGGATAAATGTGTCCGGCCACTATCGCAAGCTCTAAGTTGAAGTTGAACTATGTCCGGCCAATGTCCTCCTACGCTCTAGGTTGAAGTTACATGGCCTAGGATTAGTGTAATCCCCCTATAAATTTTGAGATTGACCTCTAAAATTGAATTTGAAGGTGAGAACACCTTCAAATTTAGTCAACATACCTCTATTTCCCATCTATAGGTTTCCCTACCCACAAATAAGTAGAGTAAATCCCTAAAAGCCAAAATAAATAATGGGTTTTTATCGGGCAATTTACTTGAGATGACATACCTCTAACACCCTCTTTGCAACTCATAGTGTAGAGAAATAGTGAGACCAAGTCGATGAAGAAGCTACCATGGACACCCCAGTAGCAATCAACTATTGGGTATACCCTGATTTTGCTATGGACCTGACTTGACCAACAACAATGGATTGGCGCATTCATGCATATTGTTTTAGATACAACTGAAAACTTGACCATCTTCTATTAATCCTTGATTAGCTGGTAATAGATCGCTCATATTCCTACCTCGTTAGAGCATTTGTATCATTAGCAAATTGCTGCACCAGGGATGTGGGATACCTTTTATCTTGCCTGCCTCCAATTCTGCCTCCACCAGCCATCCCAATGCATCATGGCATACATCATACAATAAGGGGCAACATGGCAGCCCTGTCTAATGGATTTTATCAAAGGAAAGACATCAATAAGATTACCATCTCTCTCTCTCTCTCTCTCTCTCTCTCTCTCTCTCTCTCTCTCTCTCTCTCTCTCTCTCTCTCTCTCCTGTAGACTGCAAGACAGGATGAGGGCGCTCTCTCTCTCTCTCTCTCTCTCTCTCTCTCTCTCTCTCAGGATACCACCCATCAACAGCTGATGAAATACGAGGAGCATGATTTGACAAATCTCCCAGCTAGACACCAGGAGGACATGGATACAGCCAGCACAGGAGCTGGGCACAAAGATGGCTTTCTACAGAGAGCATCTCCTTCAGCTTACGGTTGATGGTTTTGTGAGGAGGCCCAGATACATGGACACCCACTTGTCTCATGGGATACGATGTGCTATCGGCCAGATACGCACATCTTCACACCAGCTGCGGATTGAGACTGGGAGATACAACGGAGTACCAGCAAAGGCCAGGACATGCCCCCTGCGTGACATCGAGCCTCAGAGTTGCACTACACATGCCACTGCCCCGTCTACTACTAGATACGAGGCCACTTCCATTTCTTGTTCAGAGAGGGCTTTGGACCATTCTCCAGAGTCATGCAGTACGAGGATCAAGGATGCTTGGGTTTGTTTTTGCTCGAGCTACGCAGACACAGAGAGAGCCTGATGAGAGGAGAGGCTAGCCAGTCTCAGAGACAGATCACAGATTTCTTTAGGGCTGCCACTGGACAACCGGAGGAGTTACTACCACAGCAGAGCTCGTCGTCTCACACTAGAGGCACACTCTTCGATCGAGCGATTGAGCTGGGGAGATCCAGACACCCATGATTGTGGAGGACTACACAGCATCGGCAGAGGCTGCATCAAAGGATTCGGATCACTTTGGCTCGACATGCACGACGCTCGGTCAGACTACTGACCATGGAGGAGTTTGATGAGATCCGCCAGCGAGACCGATGCTGGATCTTTTGTGATCTATCTATCCTAGCTAGCTTCTTAGTTCACACCTAGTAGTTTAAGATTCCATAGTAATTTATTGTGACATTTGTCATTTCATTTTTGTCATCTTGTTACTCTGACTTTGCATCAGATCCACCACATTGTAATTTTCTGGTCTCATAGGTCACTTTGGCCTTTTGAAGACGTTAATATAACATTTCATTTTCATTTCATTTCTCTCTCTCTCTCTCTCTCTCTCTATCACACACACACACACACATGTGAACAATGATCATACACCACTCATTGCTCTCTCTCATGTATGTGACAATACTCATTATACATTGAAATCTATAGCCACAACACACTACAAGAGGTTGTGTTCTCTTGTGACGCTGTTAGCGATGGAAATACACTGGGTTTTTATAACCCCCACCGTCGCTAATAGCGTCGCTACGAGAGCGTCGCTATATGCGTCGCTATATAGAGACGCTCATAGCGAGGGTCATAGCGACGGTTATAGCGACGTTTACACAGAAGTCTATAGCGACGCTCATAGCGATGCTACAAAGCCATAAATAGCGACGGTTATAGCGACGCCTGAGAGAATTCTTTTTTGGTGACAGTGCATTGAATGTCCTGCCACCCATCAACCATATTGTACTTGATTCACTTTTTAAAAAAAGTGCAAGGGTAGATAATAGACCCAAAATAGTCACCCACAAGACGCATTGTTTGCAAAATTGACAAGCGTAAAATTGACAATTGTACACATCATAGGCAAAATGAATTGATTTACAAATGTAATAATGACAATTGTACAACATCATAGGCATAAAGAATTGATTGGCAAAATGAACTGCAGAGACAAATGTAATAATATACATGGTTCAAAAAGACGTATAAAATCCGTCTCATGATACATAAGCTATGAGAAACCCTAAACTAATGCTATCTAGCTACGGCTAAACTGACGTCGTCTAGTCAGACGTCTCATCGCGTCCAAGCGGCGTATCTGTCGGATTCTGCAAAAAAAGACAATAAGACAGCTTTCAGTAAGTATAAACATATAACGACATTTATAAAACAATACAAAAAATAGAAAAGAGTAAACCCTAATACTAACCATGCCGCCGCGAGAAGTGAGAATGTCCATCAGGGCGTTTAAGCCCTTCCTGCCTGCGTACTCGCGCTCGTACGGTGTGGGATCACGTCCTGTCATCGACCACTATCAAAACATACAAAGATTTCATTATGTTAGAATTAAAAAACTCATAAACCCTAAACTATCGAACATAAAGAGCAATACGAAAACACTTACAAAATCGGCCTCAAATGATGCCCATCCACCGCTCCCCAAGTGGTGCGAGCTCCCTGCCTCTACTCGCGCTCTGGCTGCATCCTTTTGTTGCTTCCACTTGTCGCGATTCTCGCGCGCTGCTTTCTTCGCATTATTCCAATCTTCTTTGGCCAGCCAATCTGGCCTGTTCCACCCATGCTTGATTGCTTAATGCACTTCGGAACGCTTGTGTTTGCAGTATTCGCGCATTCGAATCTTCATCAGGTCTTCATTGAAGCGCTGATCCCGTGTTGGAACGGGAAACTCATCATGAAGTATGCTGATGACTCTGTTTTTTAAATCACTTGGTACTTCACTCCATTTGTTTAGTATGCAGTGTCTAAACAGCTGAGAGCAAAGACCACGCATGCGCGAGATCACCTTCTTGCCGTCATCATCCATGATGATGTCGCCGCTGAAGTCGACGGAGTAAGGCAAGCCCTCTGGCCGGTGACGCGTGAACCTGGGTGTCCCGGCAGGGGTCTCTAGCGGCGTGTCGATGGGGGTGCGGACGTCAGGTGTCTCCACCGGCGTCTGGGCCCCGAAGCGAGGAGTATCGAGTGGGGTGGCTCCTGGCGGAGTAGGTAGAGGTGTGTAGCTGCTAGGAATAGTCAGCCGCGCAAAACCTGGCGTAGATGGCAATGCTGTGGCTGGTGTGGGGGCGGGCAAAGAAGGGGAGGGTAAAGAGCCTCGTCGAACACGAGGCGGTGTGGAGGCATCGACGGCAGAATCCCCACAACAACCGCCACCGCCACCACTAGAGTGCCGGTGTCTAGACGAGTGTGAAGATCGTCTCGTCGACGTCGAAGCTTCGGAGCCTCATCTCCATCCACATCTGACGATAGCAATTGGCCCTTTGGACCGTTCTTGCTCTTGTTACTAACTTTGAAGTTGCTGTTGAATGACTAGAGGTTGTCTAGATGGTCATTGTCGGGGATGTAGTGACTCTTGCCGCCCTGAAGATCCACCTTCTTCCCTATCTTCTGAAGACATTTCACCAGTACTTTTGGATCGACGGAGCCCACCATGAGTGAAGGCAGCAATACCCTATATTCCATTGAGGGCTTTCTTCACCCGCTTGATGCTGGCATCGCAGTCTATGGAGACCTAAATCTAATCTAATATAACGTAAATCTAAATCTAGCATAAATAAACGTAAATCTAACTAAAAATAAACCTAAATCTAATCTAATTTAACTTAAATAAACCTAAATCTAATTTAACGTAAGTCTACATCTAACCTAATCTTTAACGTCTTTTAGGATAGTTTCCTACGACGTTATAACTCTCTTCTTCTTGTGTGTGTGCGCGTGTGTGGATGTGTGTGCCAATAAAAAGAGATAAATGGTATAACCTTTCTATCACCCATGCCAAGTATGATAGATTGGTTATGCCATTTCCCTCTTGAATAATAGGTCTTGAGTTCAACTCCTCGTCGGCTAGATCTTTAGGTCTTTTAATTTTAATTAGTTTCCTACGACGTTAAATTAGTTTCTCTCTCTTTCTCTCTCAATGTGTGTGCGTTTTTTTGTTTATGAATGTTTTCTCTCTCTTTTCCTCTCTCAATGTGTGCATTTTTTGTTTATGCATGTTCTCTCTCTCTTTTCCTCTCTCAATGTGTGCGTTTTTTGTTTATGCATGCTCTCTCTCTCTCTTTTCCTCTCTCAATGTGTGTGTGCATTCTTTGTTTATGTATGTGTGTGTGCGTTTTTGTTTATGTTTGTACTCTCTCTCTCTCTCTCTCTCAAAAAAAAAAAAAAAACACTGTGTGTGTGTGTGTGTGTGTGTGTGTGTGTGAGAGAGAGAGAGAGAGAGAGAGAGAGAGGGAGAGAGAAAGAGGGGAAGGGAACATGAGAGTGAGGAGAGGGAAGGAGCATACCTGGCTCTCCTTCCTCTCCTCGTGTGTGTGTGTGTGTGTGTGTGGAGAAGAAAGAGAGAGAGAGAGAGAGAGAGAGAGAGAGAGGGAGAGCGTTACCTGCTCCTTGCTTGAGGACGCCGAAAAACTCAGATCTGAGATCTGAGTTTTTGGGCGCTCTCTGTTATTTTTTTTAGCCCAGCCGGCGTCGCTATGAGCGTCGCAAATTTACTTGTAAATTTGCAACGCTCATAGCGACGCCGAGAATTTTTTTTTTGAGCGTCGCTGTGTGAGCGTCGCTAATATGAATAGCCTCTTGTAGTGAACATTAAGTTGCATAATTTAATTCAAACTTTGCAAATTGTGTGGGCTTTTAAGGGTGCATGACACATAAGCATGGTGAGTGCCACTTAATGGTGAAGAACGATCAACATGTAGGTCCCATCGTAGGATATTTTCATGAATAGAAAAAGTTAACCTGGGCATCATAAGCTTTTGACATATTGATTGCTTTTGATATACTTCATGCATCAGGTCCTAGAATTGAGCTTTTAAGTGTGAAATAGTTGAAGAGAGGAGATGGAATTTGAAGAAGTGAAAGAGTAAAAAAATAGCAACCAACAATCAAAATACAAGTGAACTTACATAAGGATATATTCTCATTTTGGTCAAGATGTATGCAAATAGGTGATTTTGTTGCATAATATCGGTGTAATTTCCTACCCTCAAAATGCACATATGTAAGTATATGGTGTGAGGAATCAGGACATCAACCACACTTAGCTAGATATGTGGTGTGTCTTCTAGAAGCTCACTATGTTGTGGTAAAGTCATTATGCATGACATGCCAAGGAATTTTGTTGAAAGCTTCTATAAGAGAGAACATGCTATTGAGATCGAGGTAGTTGATTGGAATAGCTAGAATATTTGGTTCAAGAAAAGCTACATCATTGAGCTCTAGCTTGTGTGGAAAGAGTACTATGGTGGAGTTTGTAATATAGTGAAGCATTGAAACAAGTAACAAAGCTAGTCCATCAAAAGAAGCTTGCATGGACAATTGCTAGAAATTTGAAAATAGTGTAAAACTTGAAACCAAAAGGGTTTTTTTGTTGACAATCACTCATGCTATTACTTAGGCTTGGATGAAGTTTATGAAAGACTCCAAGAAGAAGAAGTTGGCCTTGAGGTCGTTATTATACTTGCCAAACTTTGGCAAGTAGCTTCAACCAAGCGGTGTTGCTCAAAGAGTGCTAATATTTCTTGTAGCATAATATGGCACATGCGATTATGTTGAGGGTGATGGCATGTAGAGCTAAGGAAGGCATGACAAGTTGTTATATTTTATTCTAGAGCTCAATCGCTCTATCAACACCTTGGTCCTGCAAAGGCAATACAGTGTAACACAAATAAACACAAAAGAAGATAAAAGCTGATGTCAAAAGTTGAATTAACTCTGCAAAAATAAAGCAGTTAGAATTGCTTGTGTTAGAGCCTAGTCTAAAAATAGTTAAAAAGTGCTTACAATATCATGAACGATTTCGACTATATGGCAAGTGTAATGTAAATTATGGCTTGCAAGCAACCTTGTATCACAACACATGTAGATGGATGCCTTAAAGCTTCATAACCCGCTCATTGCACTTGACTTGCTTTCTTCAGTACATTAAGCCAGAGTTTCAAGACATAGAGCCATACACTATCAAGCCACATTTGAGTTGCCTTAATACACTACTCTAAACATGCCTGAAAGGCATATCTTTCCCCTTTCTGTAACTTCACCTAACTAGATATTTGTGCATGTTCACTAGAAGCTCATGATGTTAAGCACTCTATCAAATACAATGAGAAAGAATATAATTTCCTACATGATAAAATGTATAAAATGTTGTGCCTTTGTTAACAAACAGACTATCAGAAGAAACGTATAGGAAACCAATTCTAATCTTAGATTTTCATTGTAAATGCTTAGCAGTAGATAGTTACCATTCAGTAATTGTGTTGGACCTAGGATTTGCTGGCTCTAACTAGTAACCACATAGCTACTATAACAAAACTCTAGAGGCACCTTGAGATTGCTTGTCCCATCGAGCAATTCTTAACTTACCATATAGAAACTCAGAATTTTGCTCTTTGTAGCTAGCAACTCTACAAACTTACTATATAGGAAACCCAACGGAGCTTATAAATTGCTAGTTTCATCTAGCAATTACTAACTTACCATATAAAAAATTTGGAATTTCCTACTTGGATCTAGCAACTCCACATACTTACCATTTAGAAAATCTAGAGGCATTTTGAATTTGTTAGTTCCATGTAGCAAACTACAACTCACCATATAGGAAATTCTGTAAAATAATAATTTTGCTAGATCCATCTAGAAAAAAGCTCTAAAGTTTCTAGTTCTATCTAGGAAGTACACAAAACGCAATGGGTGTTGCTATATAATAACATGTCCAAAGTTCCTTGTGGACGGAGAGCAAGGCGCCCGTCTTAAATTACCATTGCAAAATTCTCCAAGCTTGCTCAACTAAGCCTGGTAATTTTGAAGAGTTTGGCAAGCATAGTGAGACCTGCCGTTTCTACTTGCCCGTGTGGAGCAAGCTGATGACTTTGAGCCTTACAGGGATGAATATCAGGCAATGGATGTCAATGACAAGGCTTCTGCACTAAAGCTGTATGACAGATTAGGTGGGGTTGCACGCTATGTTTTGCTAAGGAAGAAATCCTCCGAGGGATTAATGCGGGTTAAGCTGGCTGTAGCTAAATTTGCGATGGATGTTGATCAGGCAATGCAAATCTTAGCAGGTGGGTTTGTGCCAGATGTCAGCGATCGGTTGTGCACATCTTCTGTAAACAGGGAGATTATTAAAATCGAGTTTTTGACTACGCAAGCAAGCACGTCAAGAAAGTGATAGTTGAGCAAGTTCAGCTAGCTTCTGATGTCAGAATTATGGCTCTTCTTAAGTCTGCTGTCTATGATAAGTCTATTGGAAGTTTATGGGGATGCTGTTTCGAGGTGCTCGTTCATCGTGTACTGGCTCGTGGTGGCCAAGTATGTGTGAAGAAAGTGACCGAATCAGGTTCTCGGTCAATCCAAAATGTTACCACTGAACCTTATTAGGTGGTGATGCTCGATGACATTGGCAAGATAAAGCAGATCGTAGCTCGTGGAATTTACGTAAAGCCTGAGGATTTAAACTTCTCGGTTGCAGATTCTTTTATGGGGGAAAACATTATCATCCAGGTGTTTAAGAGGCTATCGGGGAAGCATGGGTACAATGTCAAAGGATTGTTGAAGATTGATGAATGCTTGCAGCAAGAAAGATATGAGATGTGGTCTTGTGTACCCCAAGAGCTTTTTGAAAAAACCAAATACCAACGGTACACCGGCAAGGATCCTAATGAGGACACTAGTGAAGTCTCTGCGAGGGCTGCCTGTAGTGGTCAGACTAAGAAATCTTGGAATTCTGAAACTTTGAAGGTGGTTTCAAAGTTTGAGCAGTTTGTAGTGTTAATTGACTACAGGTGTCGTACGAATGTTGGTATCACCTCGTCCATGCCATGCCATACTTGGCACGTATTTTGTTAGTTAATCATGTATTTTGTTAGTGTTCAAGAGAATTCCATTTTAGTCGCAATTTAGTTTCTTAGTTTCGTAATGCACAAGTCTGAGCAAAACTTTCCGACCAATCATAAAACCGACCGAAACCTAACGAAATGCATATAAATAACAAATCATAAAAGGTAACACCTATTGTATCAAACATATTAATTATACATCATTGTCCTTAAACACATCTAGCATTCCTCTTCAACACCTCAAGCGTCATCTCATATGTTAAGTACCTATTTTGTCTAAAGGTTATGTCTAAAGAGGGAGGGAGTGAGGGATGGAGACAATAAAAATTTCTTAGTGCACACTATCATGGCAAATGCTTATAGGAAGAGACGGCTATTCTTTTAATTACTTTTGGCAAAGAATGCCTAATTTTAGGAGGAGGGAGAAGAAATAGATTTTGCACTGAGCCTATTGTTAGGTTGGACTCAACATAAACGTGTTGTTGGTCTTCAAGATCTTTGATTTTGAATTGAGAATACCTCTCTCTCTCACTCTCTCTCTCTCCCCGTCCCCCAAATAGTAAGAATTTAAAAATTAAATAGCATGGTATAAGGTAACTCCATGTCTATTGCCCACCATTTTCAATCAATCTGAGGTATCTCTAGCAGCGTCATGTAGCCACCTTTGCACCCACTCTGCTTAGTCATCCCACCTCAAATTTGTTCCACTCAAGAGTTGCTCTTCGATCACCATCCACGATAATAATCGCTAGTTCAACTTTTTGTCAGTCTTGGCCACCTCACCTTCATAACAAGTAGACTTAATTAATGCAAGTTGGCAGTTGGTTTACATGTATTGCAGGCACATTCATCTTTCTTGACAATTTTCTTGCTTCATTGCAAGTGGTAATAGCATGACATGAGCTTTTTGTCTTCTTAGATTTTTGCACAATTCCACAAGCATGTAAGGCATGACGATGCTTAAAGACCAACAGTTTTGTATGTACACTTGCTCAATGTTTCATGTGCATAAGTTGGCAAAGGGTTCCATTGTTCTTCAGAGGCAAAAGTGTCCATGGCTTAGAGGAGGTGAAGCGCATTTTTCAGCTCTTCATTTACACTCACAATAATCCATAATGGCTAAGGAGATTGGAGCTTGAGATAAAGGTTTCTTGAGGGGGAATGTGAGTCTGATTCAGGTCCCTGAGATGAGTGGACATTGCGCTTTTTCTCCCCACTTTGGGCTACATTGATGGAGCGCATCGCTTGTCTAATGAAGATGGAGGTGGCA
Organism: Adiantum capillus-veneris; assembly: GCF_014529385.1. Lineage (NCBI taxonomy): Eukaryota > Viridiplantae > Streptophyta > Polypodiopsida > Polypodiales > Pteridaceae > Adiantum > Adiantum capillus-veneris. The sequence continues at coordinate 57,846,836 of NC_140960.1, forward strand.
TGCATGTAAGCATCCTTGTCATGTTTATATGCACTCTTTTCATGGCATAAAGGTGATTTCTCTCGCTTTTTGATGATGCAAAGAATGTGTTCGCGGGTTCAGTTTCAAGAACCTCAAACAAAGCTCAGTTTCAAGAACCTCAAACAAAGCTCTGGCTTTTTGACACTTTGGTCACATAAGCTATGCTCTATGGGGTGAATATATGGGGACCATTATAGTCGAGCTAGTAGTAACGTATGGAGAGGTCTCTGGTCTCTATGATATCTCGTATTATTAGAGCCAAGGCCGTCGTACGGCATGTGATTATTCGTGTAGAGCTTGCTACTCTCTTGTTGGTTACAAAGGCACTTACCAGATCCGTTTCTTTTATACACAGTATTTGGGATCTCCCCAAAGACAGATATGCCCATCTAGCTATGGAGTCTTCTCGACAGCTTGCCTCACTGGGGGACACATCTTGCTGGTATGCACACATGACAACTTGGTTTTAACTACATGGGTTCGGCATGGATAGACTACCCCTTTTCAAGTATTTGTTGGACACACCCTCCTTGTCCCTCATGTAGACTGAGATTACCGGGCTCATCAGACAGAATTTGATTTAGTTAGACACTAGGAGGACATGGACACAACCGATGCGGGAGCTAGGCACGAAGATGAATTTCTATAGAGAGCATCTTTTTCAACTCATAGAGGATGGAATTGTGACCAGACCAACCTTACATAGACACTCATTTATCCCAAGATACGATGTGCTATTGGTTAGATGTAGACATCATCACATCAGCTAGAGATTGAGACTGACAGATTTTGAGGAGTATGAGTCTACTCAATTGTGTCATATAGAGCCAGAGACAAAGCTACACCACATATGTCATTGTCCAGTATACTATGATATACAAGGCAAAATTTTGATATATATTTTGTTTGGAGTAAAGTTTGTTCATCTTAGCGTTTTTCCACAGTATAGGACTTTATTCTAATCGTTTTCGTGAAGTTTCAAATTTTGACCCGGGACACCTCTTGGGAGCCAGTTTTAAGGGTGCTAAGGTCAAAATTTGGAAAAGTTTTGTATGTAGAAATTGTAGTCCTCAATACGAGGAAAATATTGTTGCTTCAAGTTTTTTCATATTCCTTCATTTTGATGCTCATTTCAGCCCGTAGATTAGGGAAAAAGTAAAAAAATACTATTTTAAGTTGTTTTTGTAGAAATTGTCAACTTGCAGGTAAATTTTCGGTCCAAACTAAGAAGGTGATGGATTTTTTGCATCAAACAACTCTTGAAAAGCTTGACGAGACAAACAAACTCATATGAGATGGCCCCGATCAAATTGGGAACTATTTGGGAGTTACACCTCACTGAAAATGACTGAGAATTGTAGACTCGCATGTGTGGGGTGTGTTTTAGCTGTTCTTATGCGTTTGTGTGCAGGACGCCTCTTTTCAAGCCTATTTTCGGCCGTTTTGTTGAAGACTGGAGCTGAGGCAAAAAATAGCCATCTTTTGGCGTGAAAAAGATAGCCCATACTTAGAAGGAGGCTATTCGACTGTGATGGCGCCTTGAGATTGTGATTGAGAGTGAGAGTGCGGTTGAGAGTGAGAGTGAGAGTGTTGAGAATTGTAAACAAGATTGAGAGTGAGATAGCTCGGGGGTGGTTGGGAGGTTTGACACGAGCTACGCTCTTCTTGTACCCGTGAATTGATATCAATATAGCTCTTTGATTTCGTGCGTCTACTCAGTGTACTTGCATTTTTTTGTTATTCAGTTGCTGTAGTTCCGTGTCTCGTCACAGAGGCCGCTTCCACTGTCTACTCGAAGAGAATTTTGGACCACTAGCTAGAGTTATGAGATATCATGATCAGAGATGCCTTGGGCTGTTTTTGTTGAAGATGCGCAGACACACGGAGGGTCTCTTGAGGAGCTCAAACAGTGGGAGACATTCATAGAGGGAGATCACTGACTTCTTCAGACCATAGACTTGACATCAGATGAGCAAGCATCACACATTAGACTTCAAAGTTCATATGTACTAGAGGTATTATGACTGGCAAGGCCATTGATTTTGGGAGATTCAGACGCCCACGGCTACGAGGGTCATCAGACATCGACAAAGACCGCATCTAAGGGATTGGACTATTCTAGCATGACATGGGAGACGTCCAGTTAGAGCACTCACTGTGGAGGACATTAATGAGATTTGTTAACGACCAATGCTAAACATCTTGAGACTCTTGATTTCAGCATTTCATTTCAGTTCACTTTTTTAGTCTTCATTTTTAACACATAGACATTGTACCGTATTTTTTAGCACACAAACATTGTATTAGATTCACCAGTTTGTAACCTTTTTGGTCTCATAGGTCATTTTGGCCTTCTGTAGACGTTAATATTCATTTATAAAAAAAATTATACATTCACACCATAGCAGGAGATACAATTAGAGTATTACTTCTCTGAGCAAGTATTTTACAACCCCATCACTCTTGCTTATTGAGTTTGTATGTGATTTATTTTGTTTGCTTGCTATATTTTTCTAAGTCTAAATTTTTGTTTGTGTCCTCCATTAGGTTGCCATTATGGTTCATATTAGCTATTGACATGCACAATTGGATGAGGATGGTGTACCAAGCACTCTAGAGGAGAGAGTAATCATTCACGAGTATCACTTCTACATTAGTGATAATCGCTCTCATATTGCACATTTTGTCAACACTGCTTTCATCATCATGATAGTTGGATGCATGAGCATGGCATCACTTGCACACAACGATGCAAAAGGTATGATGGGGTATGAAAAGCTTGACGAGACAAACAAACTCATATGAGATGGCCCCGATCAAATTGGGAACTATTTGGGAGTTACACCTCACTGAAAATGACTGAGAATTGTAGACTCGCATGTGTGGGGTGTGTTTTAGCTGTTCTTATGCGTTTGTGTGCAGGACGCCTCTTTTCAAGCCTATTTTTGGCCGTTTTGTTGAAGACTGGAGCTGAGGCAAAAAATAGCCATCTTTTGGCGTGAAAAAGATAGCCCATACTTAGAAGGAGGCTATTCGACTGTGATGGCGCCTTGAGATTGTGATTGAGAGTGAGAGTGCGGTTGAGAGTGAGAGTGAGAGTGTTGAGAATTGTAAACAAGATTGAGAGTGAGATAGCTCGGGGGTGGTTGGGAGGTTTGACACGAGCTACGCTCTTCTTGTACCCGTGAATTGATATCAATATAGCTCTTTGATTTCGTGCGTCTACTCAGTGTACTTGCATTTTTTTGTTATTCAGTTGCTGTGGTTCCGTGTCTCGTCACAGAGGCCGCTTCCACTGTCTACTCGAAGAGAATTTTGGACCACTAGCTAGAGTTATGAGATATCATGATCAGAGATGCCTTGGGCTGTTTTTGTTGAGGATGCGCAGACACACGGAGGGTCTCTTGAGGAGCTCAAACAGTGGGAGACATTCATAGAGGGAGATCACTGACTTCTTCAGACCATAGACTTGACATCAGATGAGCAAGCATCACACATTAGACTTCAAAGTTCATATGTACTAGAGGTATTATGACTGGCAAGGCCATTGATTTTGGGAGATTCAGACGCCCACGGCTACGAGGGTCATCAGACATCGACAAAGACCGCATCTAAGGGATTGGACTATTCTAGCATGACATGGGAGACGTCCAGTTAGAGCACTCACTGTGGAGGACATTAATGAGATTTGTTAACGACCAATGCTAAACATCTTGAGACTCCTGATTTCAGCATTTCATTTCAGTTCACTTTTTTAGTCTTCATTTTTAACACATAGACATTGTACCGTATTTTTTAGCACACAAACATTGTATTAGATTCACCAGTTTGTAACCTTTTTGGTCTCATAGGTCATTTTGGCCTTCTGTAGACGTTAATATTCATTTATAAAAAAATTATACATTCACACCATAGCAGGAGATACAATTAGAGTATTACTTCTCTGAGCAAGTATTTTACAACCCCATCACTCTTGCTTATTGAGTTTGTATGTGATTTATTTTGTTTGCTTGCTATATTTTTCTAAGTCTAAATTTTTGTTTGTGTCCTCCATTAGGTTGCCATTATGGTTCATATTAGCTATTGACATGCACAATTGGATGAGGATGGTGTACCACGCACTCTAGAGGAGAGAGTAATCATTCACGAGTATCACTTCTACATTAGTGATAATCGCTCTCATATTGCACATTTTGTCAACACTGCTTTCATCATCATGATAGTTGGATGCATGAGCATGGCATCACTTGCACACAACGATGCAAAAGGTATGATGGATGTGGAGCACAGTTTAAGAGTGCTCGTTAGTTTTTTTGGCTCTACAAATGGCATTGTCGTACAGGACTGCAGGTTGTATGGGGCTTCTTCAAGACTGGTCATGGGAAGGGTGAACATGATGGTGCAGGTGCTTGCATCAAATGGGCTCTCAGGTGTCACCAGCTTCGACATGATAGTGAGCATTTTTTAAATGCTCGATAGGTGGTAGATTGATCATATTTTCACTAGTGCTCCATCCTCATTCTCTACACTCATGGCAGGGATGTACGATTTTTTTTAGTGTCTTGAGGGGTCTGAAACTGATACTACAAGATTGGATTGTGTCACTCTTGATGGCACACTCAAATTGCACAAAATTCTTGATAGGTGGTGGATTGGTGTACAGATCATATGTTCAGTAGTGCTCCATCCTCATGATTTTTTTGGTGTATTGAGGGTTCTGACATTGGTACTACAAGATTGGATTGTTTCACTGTTGATGGCACACTCAAATTGCACAACATTAGGAGCTCATCATACAGTGATCCCACGATATTCACCAGAAGCATGCATGTTGTTATGAGAGTTGTGTTAATGATGTTTGGCACGCATGCCAAAATACAAAGTGAGTTGATACATGGTTTGAGAAGGTCTTGTCTCCCCTATAGGTATGATAGAATCAACCATGAGCATCCATCATTGCTATCAGTTAGGAACATCATAGTTTAGATTATGACTCTGTGAAAGATTATCTTCAGGAGGGTGATGCTTTTGTTATCATTGCACCAGGAAATAACGAGGAGTATGTAGACTACTACCTTCTACAATGCACTAGATCAAATTGCACACTCACAAAGGATAGTGTAGTTGTGTATCTATACTAAGGATAATGGGGGAGGGAATTCCGGTTCCCTCCCATTCCCACGTGTCAAAAGCTCCTTCAAGCGGCGGCTGTGGCCTACAGCTCCGAGAGCACAGCGACGCAAAGAGAGAGAGGCGGACGAAGCCCGCCGGCCTTACTAGTGGAGTTTGAGTGTGTGCCCGAATTCTTTTATCTCCATTTTCTCTACGCTATATCGTCTGCAAATACAATTTTACACAAGTTTTTTCTTGGGTGTTCCACATGTGCTCGCGAAAAAGACAATGAAGGCAAAAATCCAATTAACTGGCCTTGCAAAGAAAGCGAAAAAACTCACTTTCCTTGTCACAGCCTTACCCTATATGATATTTTGTCATGTATCTCTTTTGTACTTTTATAGGAGTTGTGTTTCACTATTGTACTACATAACCTTTCTATTGTAATAAGATGATCATTGAGATCTTTTGTTCATGCTATTGTCCAAATGTTTCCATTCTCATATTATTTGTTCAAAATTGACCAGACATGCGGAGTTGTGTTTCACTGTCACAAACGGGAGCGCATAACAATATAAAATACATTCGGATAAATAGATTTTATCACTTGTTACTAAAGCCAAAGGATATAGAGAGAAATAGATAGAGAGAGAGATAGAGAGTGAGAAGATCGACACAGTACTGGGGACCAGAAGATGGGTTGGTCCCCCCCCGTAATAGTATCTTTATTACTGAGGAGAAGTCTATACAAGCACTTGTACCGAACGTATTACCACGTTCGTTCTAGAATAAGACTTGATGGTTCCTGGAAGCCTTAGCTTCCGATTCCTAGGGCAAAACCCTATTCCAAGGAACTTCCGTTCCTTATTCCAAATCCTTGAGAACCAAGGTTCTCGCCTCTGGATCTCACCTTCCAGACTCAGGGCATGGCATCCCTGCAACTCTTTTCCAACTCTCTTTCCAGAGTCCTCTTCCCGCAGAACAACTCTGCTTTCCCGGACACGAAGTCCTTACTTGGGAATCCCAACTTCCGAATCACAACTTGAGAGCCTACCTTCCTCCGATCCGTGGATCTACTTCCCAAACTCGGGTACGAAACCCTTGGGCTGATCTGGCTCTAGTTCCTCATAGCGCTTTTCTCTTGTAGAGGCTCATACCTTCCTCTCCTCCTACTCCCTCACTAAGAGGAAGTACACCTACAAACAAATACTCAGAGTTCATAACATGAAAATCGTTACCTTCAAAGTCTCGACGCTCGAAACGCAACTCCGTTCTCGAAAAGCAATTCCCTGGAAGAGATCTCTCCATAGAAAATCCTCTCTTCCAATCCTACACACAAAAGAGGTGTGTTCTAGGGTTCCATCTCGTAAATCAGCCCTGTCTACGACGTTTATGGGCTGAAAACAGAGAAAACAGCAACTTGTCGCAATGGAAACACTCTTCGTAGGCACTTCTTCGCGAGGGAACTCGCGCACTGGGTCTTGGCGACATCTGGTACACTTGGGGCAGCCATGGGCATCACCGGCAACGTCTTCTTTACGGCTGAAATCTGCAGTAGCATCTCCTCCTTGAAAGATTGGTCCTCCCTCCTGAGTAAGGGCATGTGATGCTTTTATAGCTCCTAGCCACGGGTTAGAATAGCTGTTCGCGAAGAGATCGCGACCGTTTTTTTTTAAAAAAAATCAAAATTTTCTTTTTTTTTTTGCTCTGTCAGAAAAAGAGAGAGAAAACGCTGGTTGATGTGTTGCCTTATTTATCATATGGCTGCCCACTTATTAAGTGGGCGGTCGGTCACCTTTAAAAATAGTATGAATCTGTCCAAAAACTCAATAAAACCTTATAAGTTAAAAACAATGCTTTCATAGCACTTCCCAGGCGTCCCTGGATGCAATCACATGCACAGTTGCAATGCAGACATAGACTTCCTCGCGGGAAAGCATCTGCTTTCCCCAAAAGCAATCCCACTTTCTCAAAAAAGCATCTGTTTTTCCTCAAAGTTTCCTCTGAACCCATCTTCATTCAAGTGCTTGCTTTTTCCTTGTGTACAATTCTAACACAGTTCGGAATTTCCTCTCGACTATGGATATCCCCTTTCCGATGCACCCGTCACCCACCTTGTGACGCATCAGGAATACCCATCACCTAGTCCTTCCTATCGAACTTACGGTACAATCTCCTTCACGATGCTCTATGTCACCCATCCTATGACGCATCAGAGATGTCCCTTCCCGGATGGTCGGATACTTCTTTCCGATGCTCCCTGTCACCCATCCGATGTGACGCATCAGAAGTACCCGTTCTTGGTGGCCTTACAGATATTCCCGTTCTCAGTGTTCCCGTCATTACTTTAAATGACGCACTAGGAATACTATGTACTCGGATGTCTTCAGTGAGAAAAACCCTCTCACTTAAAATTCCAATAATTCATTTAGAATTATTTTTCCTTGGTGTTCCAAGCGAGAAAACCCTCTCACTTATAAATCCAATAATTCATTTAGAATTATTTTTCTGTCAGATAAAGCCAATTTGGCAACATCCCTTTCACTTATAAATAGTTGTCCTCAATTGTAGAGGTCCAACTGAACTGCCAAGGAGAAATCGGAAAAATTCCAAATCTTGCTCAATGGTGAGTTGAGCTAGTCCTTTCTCAAAAGAGAACTTAAAAATTTAATTAAACAAAAATTCAATAATTCAATACTTACCTTACTGGTTCATGTGTTTCCTCTAGGACCTCGAGGATATCCTTCACCTTTCATTAAAGTTACGAGCCATGTAAGAACTCGTCATTCACGTCTTTCCAACAGATTGAAAGTTTCCTCATCCGAGAATTTGTTAACTCAATTCCACCTTCTCAATTTTGAGAAGAATAAACCTCCTAGAAATCAATCTAGGTCTATGTCCTTGCGCATAACCTTGCGCTATTAGTCTTGAGGATATTAAACCTCTTGTGTCCTCTCACATAGGGCATGTCGAGAGCATTAAGTTCATGTGAATCTTCCTGTGGCAGACAAAGTGTGCTATCTTACCAAAGTAAGTTCTTATTTTGGAGCCTTTGCTTTGGGTAGGCCAATTGTTCTAATCCGAAGTTTCCTTATTTGAGACTCTGTTAGCTTGATTACGTCTTCTCAAATTCGAGAAGAATAATCTTCCTAGAAATCAATCTAGGTATTTGTCCTTGCGCATAACCCTGGCTGTTAGTCCGGTGGGTATTAAACCTCTTGTGTCCTCCCACATAGGGAATGCCCAAGTCATAGAGCATTAAGATCGATGTCTTTCTTTCACAAATAAAGTTTGCAATAACATTAATGAAGGTTCTTGTTTTGGGCTGTCGCTCAACTTAGGCGGACGGTTCCAATCCGAAGATTCCTTGTGTACGGCTGCACTTCCTTCCAATCTTTTCCTTCTGCGAGTTATTACCACCAGCAGTGTTTTCCAGACGCCCATTAGAGTCTCTTCCTTACAATATCATAAAAAATGATTCACCTTGCGAGCATAGATGACGCCTTGCAAAATCTCAGGCAGATAGGATTCTAGCCATAGCATTTTCTGAACGTACGTTCAAACCTCGTTCACAATAGAGAGAACCCTCTTTGATTCTCAAGGATATTCTCCCATTTGTAATTCTTACCATTTTGAAATGGTTGGCAAATTATATTCTTACGAACAAAGTAGTTCGAATTTATTCCAGCAGCGTGTAAATGCTACTTGACCTGCTTATGGAGAAACATATACCGCAACCAAAAGTTGCTACTGTAATGGTAAAAGCACATAGCGTACTCAATGATCAACAACCATTAGAAAACCTCTTCTCCGTAGAGAAACTCAAATTCCTTCTACCAAACACATCTCAAATAGAGATTCTCATGTCGGAATATCCTTGCGTACAAAAAGGCGCTCAAGAGAGTATAACAAACTCTCGTCCAGTTCCTTGGCATAGGTCTGCATCTTCGTGTGTTATCCATGTACTCAAAAGTGTACATAATTCTTAAGCTGTGTTAGAGCTTCGGTGAACATGGGAAATTACCTTCACTTCGTAAGATCCTTAGGCGGAAGACGCTCAACTTGACGATCCCTTGGCTCGATCTTAGAGAAAAACCCGCTCATAAATAATCTAGGATTTTAATCCTTGGATTCCTCAAGCACAGGCCATAGTCGTCGCTTGTTCCTTCCCTCGTAAAGAGAGTTCATTCACTTGTGTGAAAAGCACTACCATATCTTCCCTTACCGGGTAGGGGTGTTGGTTCATAAGGTACTCAAGCTTAATGAAAGCTTTTCTTTGCTGGAAATCTCAGAATGGTTCCTTCATAATTTCCTACCCGCAGTAGCAGGTAATCTGTTCGAGAATTACCGGATACCAGATCAATAGTCGACCTTTCGGCTAGTTAAGCAAACCAATTCATCTCAGAAAACAATGTTTCAGTTTGATCCTGCTCTCATAAACACTCGAGAGTGGTAGTCCCGGTTAGACATAACCATATCTTGTGCAAAAGAGCAAACAAGCACAATGCACTTTATGATTTCCTCAAAGATGTAACTGTGATTGAAAACCTGCCCTCTCACTTAAAGTTCGAGGGTCTTCTATTCAAGAACTCAGCAGTTAGATTGAATTCCCTTACTCCAAACTTTCTGTGTTCAATGATTCCCGTCCCACTACGGGGATTGGATTCTATGTACACTAAGGTGTACACTTTCAACTTTTATTGCTGACTCTACCATCTGCTGCAAAGTATTTTGCAGATACGTCTACAAAATTCGGTTAAAAGTCCTTTCTTGAATTTCTTCATCTTTCCTTCCTCAAGGAGGATCGAGAGTGGAGCTACCTTGGTAAGAGTGAACTACTACTTGCTTTGACTCACTCATGTTCCTATTGGGCAAACCCACCCAATATTCGTGGATGCCTTCCTCAAAGTGTAGAGGAAAAAAAATTTGTCGAAAAATTCAGCCTTGAATTGAATCCAAGTCTTGTTGTAAGTTCCTTGCAGACCTTTGGTATACCACCAAGTACTTGCAATCCCCTTGAGGTGTTTAATCACATGCCTCATCTTCGACGCTTTTTCAGAAATTTCCGTTTGCAAAGGCAACTTCAAACTTGTCGAATCAAAGCGGTAGCTTTCGGGGCATCTTCCCTTCCATCAAAAGTATCAAACTTGACTAGAAGTGTTCCTAGGTCTAGAGACCTTCTTCATATCCTTCCCGGAATGACGGGATTTCATGGCTATAGTTCTGGATTTACGTTCATGGATATTTTCTAGATTTTGAAGAATCTCAAGCATTCCGCTCCTTGGATTCTCTAGGTTCTTGAGCATCATGCTCTTGTCGCCTTCTCAGAGAATCCCAAGCCTTGTGTCGACTTCTTGCAGAGAGAAAAAAAATTCCTACTCTGCGAGCTTTTCCTTGCAGGACTTAGGGTTCCACCTGCTTACTTCTCTCTTGGCTTGTCATGGCTTCTTCCCGTATCTTCCCAGAGTCGTCCTCCTTTACAGAGAAAGAGAGGAGACCATGCTTTGATACCACTGTCACAAACGGGAGCCCATAACAATATAAAATACATTCGGATAAATAGATTTTATCACTTATTATTGAAGCCAAAGGATATAGAGAGAAATAGATAGAGAGTGAGAAGATCGACACAGTACTGGTGACCAGAAGATGGGTTGGGTCCCCCCCGTAATAGTATCTTTATTACTGAGGAGAAGACTATACAAGCACTTGAACCGAACGTATTACCACGTTTGTTCTAGAATAAGACTTGATGGTTCCTGGAAGCCTTAGCTTCCGATTCCTAGGGCAAAACCCTATTCCAAGGAACTTCCGTTCCTTATTCCAAATCCTTGAGAACCAAGGTTCTCGCCTCTGGATCTCACCTTCCAGACTCAGGGCATGGCATCCCTGCAACTCTTTTCCAACTCTCTTTCCAGAGTCCTTTTCCCGCAGAACAACTCTGCTTTCCCGGACACGAAGTCCTTACTTGGGAATCCCAACTTCCGAATCACAACTTGAGAGACTACCTCTCTCCGATCCGTGGATCTACTTCCCAAACTCGGGTATGAAACCCTTGGGCTGATCTGGCTCTAGTTCCTCATAGCGCTTTTCTCCTGTAGAGGCTCATACCTTCCTCTGCTCCAACTCCCTCACTAAGAGGAAGTACACCTACAAACAAATACTCAGAGTTCATAACATGAAAATCGTTACCTTCAAAGTCTCGACGCTCGAAACGCAACTCCGTTCTCGAAAAGCAATTCCCCGGAAGAGATCTCTCCATAGAAAATCCTCTCTTCCAATCCTACACACAAAAGAGGTGTGTTCTAGGGTTCCTTCTTGTAAATTAGCCCCGTCTACGACGTTTATGGGCTGAAAACAGAGAAACAGCAACTTGTCGCGATGGAAACACGCTTCGTAGGCACTTCTTTGCGAGGGAACTCACGCATTGGGTCTTGGCGACATCTGGTACACTTGGGGCAGCCATGGGCATCACCGGCAACGTCTTCTTTACGGCTGAAATCTAGAGCAGCATCTCCTCCTTGCAAAGACTGGTACTCCCTCCTGAGTAAGGGCATGTGATGCTTTTATAGCTCCTAGCCACGGGCCCGAATAGCTGCTCGCGTAGAGATCACGACCATTTTTCTTCTTTTTTAAAATTTTTTTATTTTTTTTCTTGCTGTGTCAGAAAAAGAGACAGAGAAAACGCTGGTTGATCTGTTGCCTTATTTATCAGATGGCTGCCCACTTATTAAGTGGGCGGTCGGTCACCTTTAAAAATAGTCTGAATCTGTCCAAAAACTCAATAAAACCTTATAAGTTAAAAACAATGCTTTCACAGCACTTCCCAGGCGTCCCTGGATGCAATCACATGCACAGTTGCAATGCAGACATAGACTTCCTTGTGGGAAAGCATTTGCTTTCCCGAAAAGCAATCCCGCTTTCTCAAAAAAGCATCTGTTTTTCCTCAAAGTTTCCTCTGAACCCATCTTCATTCAAGTGCTTGCGTTTTCCTTGTGCACAATTCTAACACAGTTCGGAATTTTCTGGCGACTATGGATATCCCCTTTTCGATGCACCCGTCACCCAGCTTGTGACGCATCAGGAATACCCATCACCTAGTCCTTCCTACCGAACTTACGGTACAATCTCCTTCACGATGCTCTATGTCACCCATCCTATGACGCATCAGAGATGTCTGTTCCCGGATGGTCGGATACTTCTTTCCGATGCTCCCTGTCATTCAAGTGCTTGCTTTTTCCTTGTGCACAATTCTAACACAGTTCGGAATTTCCTCTCGACTATGGATATCCCCTTTTAGATGCAGCCGTCACCCACCTTGTGACGCATCAGGAATACCCATCACCTAGTCCTTCCTACCGAACTTACGGTACAATCTCCTTCACGATGCTCTATGTCACCCATCCTATGACGCATCAGAGATGTCCGTTCCCGAATGGTCGGATACTTCTTTCCGATGCTCGCTGTCACCCATCCGATGTGACGCATTAAAAGTATCCATTCTTGGTAGCCTTACATATATTCCCGTTCTCAGTGTTCCCGTCATTACTTTAAATGACGCACTAGGAATACTCTGTACTCGGATGTCTCCAGTGAAAAAAACCCTCTCACTTAAAATTCCAATAATTTATTTAGAATTATTTTTCCTTGGTGTTCCAAGCGAGAAAACCCTCTCACTTATAAATCCAATAATTCATTTAGAATTATTTTTCTGTCAGATAAAGCCAATTTGGCAACATTCACTATTGCACTACATAACCTTTGTATTGTAATAAGATCTTTTGTTCATGCTATTGTCCAAATGTTTCCATTCTCATATTATTTGTTCAAATTTGACCAGCCATAGTGGGTCTAACTTGGATTCATTAATTAATTTGAATTCATTAATTAATTTCTTTAAAAGATTTCTCCGATTTGCTTAGGTTTTAACATTATGCTCGTAGTTGCACGCAATGCACACGCTCCATCTCGTGCCCTCGCCCCCTCCCTCCCGGTGATGGTTGTTTCAGTCGTTCGCGTCCTTCTCACACTGCTTCACCTCGTGATCGTTTCTCGCATCGCTTTCTTCACCAAAGGTGTGTGCTCTTGTCCTCATCACCCGCTCTGCAATGACACCCCACCCTTGCAACTTGATGGCCGATCTGTCTACCTCTCTGTGCCCTTACAGTCAAATATGGCGCTCCACAAGCTCCGTGGCCTAGTCAACCGTCTCCGACAATGGAGATCCCTCCCTATTGCACGTTGAGAGAGAGAGAGAGAGAGAGAGAGAGAGAGAGAGAGAGAGAGAGATGAGACGCTGCAGGTCGACAGAGAGCAATGGAGATGCCTCTCCGTTGCAGGTTGAGAGAGAGAGAGAGAGAGAGGGAGAGAGAGAGAGGACACCCTGTGCAGCACACCTCCTACTCGACTACCCCATCCGCCTGTCGCCCCGACTGCACAAAATCGACAAAAGTCACCGCCTACGTACCTTCAAAAAAATCACCACCACTCAAGCAGCTCCTGACACGCGGCTCTCTCCCCACCTCTCTTTATCACGGGCACTTTACTTTTCCTTTAGTTTTTGGGCGGTATCTGCTGAGATACCCTCTAATTCGAGCTGCTTGCAAAATTAGAGCCACATACTGACTAGGTCTACTTCATTTCATTAGCTAGAATCTTGCAAGATTCCTCCAACCATTCTACGTGCACCATCTAAAAATTGCAGGGCTAGCATAGAGACTCGAGCCCACGCATGTCGATTTGTAACCTTCATGCTGAACCATCATGGAGTGCCTCTCTTCACGTCATCAAAGCGAAGCCCTTGAACTAAAAGAAAATACATCCACGCCTCCTCTCCGTCGTCTTTCCATCGCATCCAGATTGGAGAGTCGGTCACCTTGCTAGATGAGTACCCCACTTAGTGCCCTTCGCCCCACCTTGCTCCTACCTGATGGCATCTGCACGTTGCTCGTATGTCTGAGCTCTCTTACCGTTATGCCATGCTTTGGCTCCTGCTTCAGTGGCTGTTGATGCGATGCTTTCTTTTTTCCTCTTGGAGCATTCCCTTGTGCTTGCTCCCCCAATTGTGAACCCCACCACGCCCCCCACGGGCCCTCCCTCTCTTCCATTCTATGTGCACCCTCTATCCCCCCAAAATCCTTCTTACTGTGGCATAATGACGGCCCTGGATTACTCTCCAACGTGCAAACAGAACAAAAGAGAGAAAGGAAAAGAGGGAGTGCAAGAGATGTAGTGCGCACATGAGACGGTCAAAGGTGCGTTCGGTGGAGTTACGAATACAGCTCACTGATTGCCTGCTTGCGCACATGTGCTGCTCAACGTTGTGGTCGATGCTACTAATTCCCTGTTGACAAACTGCGTGCAGGTTCAGAGTGATGCAATGAGCACCACCTCATCCCGTTGAAGCTTTTGCATACCTGCGTTCAGTGCAGTGTTCTTCCCGTCACATGAACGTCCCTCGTTCGCATGAACATGGTGAGGGAGGGGGGTGTTCATTGCGTTGAAGGTGGTGGGGGAGCCGTTTGGTTGATACAGGGACATGGTGGGCCTGGTTTGCGTGGCACCCCCTTTTTGATCGAACGCATGGCTGAACGACGCTATGTGTGCACCATAAGAGAAAGTTCTCGATGCGTCTAGCTTGCACACACCAGATACAACTGCTTGCATGCGATTAGGGGAGAGAGAGAGAGAGAGAGAGAGAGAGAGAGAGAGAGAGAGACAGATAAATGTGGTGTCCCTTATGAAAGCTCCCTTGCCACACCCTGCCATGCGTGTGATATTCCCCCAGTCCTCCGCTTGCTCGTCTTGTCCGGCACACAACTTCAATTGCAGCTTCCAAACCAACGCCCTCTCTTGCGTCAACTCCTACCCTTATCCCGATACCTGTCTTCTCCTCCCTCTCCTCCATTTGGCCAATGGCACCCTACCTTTCCTCTCGCTTTTCGAACTGTCCGCCTTTCCCTCCTTTCTTTTGAAGCTAATCTCCCTGAGATGAGCCCCCAAACCAAATTTTGGGACGCCTACTTTTGTGCATTGCCTTGTTATTTATAAATTTTATATTGTTTTGTTGGAATTTTTATGTGGTTCATGATATTTCTCATTGTCTTTAGGAACATAGGGAAACCATAAGCTTATGTGTAAAAGAAAAAGGTGCACCCGATCTCACATGATGGGGATGAGACTTTGCATACATGTCTATGAGGATGGGATATCCATGCAAATATTTATTCCTCGTGCATCTACATCCTCGTTTTTTATGTAGGGAAACCTAAGCATTTGCACGTGTATCTGTGGGGATAGGATAGACATGCATGCAAAAATTTGTTCCCATTTGACACGGAATGTGTGGTCGGGTCCGTCTACATCCTAGGTTTTTTATAGGGAAACCTAGACGTATGTGAAGAAAAAACAAGAATCTGTGCGCACCCCACCACACATTCAATGTTGGATAGAAACAAAACTTTGCACGCATATCTAAAGAGATGGGATGGATACACATACAAATTTTTGTCCCCATCCGGCACCTAATGCATGGTCGTATTCACGTAGATCCCTGTTTTGAATTATGTTGAGCACCATGTATGTGTATAAAACAAGGTGAGAACTCACAGTGGCGTGCAGAAGACAAGGGGAGGCTAGCCTTTCGCGATGAGGAGCTATGTGGCTGAGTGGTCGAACTAGTAGTTGTAGTTGGTGCCAGACATGGTTTGTGATAGATCAGTGCTAATCCTATGTGGTCGAGTGTAGAGCTGTGTATTCTGGTTGGATGGTGTATCAATTGATGGAGTCCATGTGGTTGAATGAGGGTGGATAGGGTTTTGTATGTGATGGGTTCATCAAGTGCGTCAATGTTAAAATCTCCCATTATGATCAGTGGCCGCATGGTGCTCGTTGAATTGAGGAGGCTAGAGATGCTCTCTAGGAACGTTGGGAGCGATGACGTTGGTGCCTTGTAGAGCGAGAGGACTGTCGCCACGCGCTTGTTTGTGCAATGGAAAGTTGCACGGATTGTTTCAAGAGTGTGGTTTATGCATATGTGTGTTTGCGTGGGTATTAGGTTGCTTTTATGGAGAATTGACACGCCGTGTAGTTGTGTTGAGGACATCCTCTGGAATCCTGGAATGGTCGTCGCATGTAGTCGAGTCTCTTGTAGGTAGAGCACGTCAGAGACCATTAGACTTGTGTCATGGATGATATCGTCTGCATGCTTTCTAAGGGAGACGACGTTCAGTGATTGCACAATGTAATGTGTATCTTAGTGGAGATGTAATTGCTTTTGGATGGGAGAATAAGTTGCTTCTGTTCTCAATCTATGGAGCTCTTCAAGGACACTTGGGTCAACATGAACGTTGTTGGGGAGCAGGCTGTCTATCAAATACAGATTTGCAGTGTCACGAATGCGTGTGAGAGCAGTGTAGGTGAGTCCATGAGATCTAATTGCTTTGGGGTTGAAAGCCAATGTGTTGAGTGTAAGCCCTTGTCATTGATGAATTGTGCGTGCTGCACAACAGGCTGAATCAAGAATTGCTTGCGTGTGAGGGTGTTGAGGTGGTTTTTGCCAATTTGGAATTCACGTGCGATGCAAAGAATTGGCGTCCAGCCAGCCGATGTGAGTGGTATGTGGAGGTGGGCGTGTTCATATCTTTGTTTTCGCCCTATATTGGGATTGGTGAAATGAATCCAGATACATGTTGTGCTAGAGACTGTAGTGCAGAGCTTGTAAATGCCTTTCGCACCATTGACGAGGCCATCGGCAATGTCTAGATTTCCGGCACATAACTCGACCACCAGGCCTGGCTTCAAGCACAATGTTGCTTGGAACCCCGCAGTTTGCTTGGCATCCAATGGTATTGTTGTTGTTTTGCTGCAAGTATTGGCATGCTTGTCAATTGCTTTGAATATGTGTGGCTCATCGGGCAACTGTGCGAAGACCTTATCGTTGTGTGCTTGTCCTTCGCTTTGTTAGAGTAGAATAGGTGCGATATGGTTATGTCAACAGGCAACGCCCTGTGGAAGGAGTTGTTAATGTATGCAATATCGTTGCTAGTGTGTGAACCAATTCTCATTCGATTGAGCACCTCTATAAATTGTTGATCGATTTGTCTCATGGTAATCGTTAGTTTGTAGCACTTAGGGAGTTCGTGTCAGTACGAAGGTGCGGCTGCCTCAACGAGAGGTTGCTTGCTTGTGAATATCCAAGAGTCTTTGATTGGGCTAGCTTGGCAGAGGTCACCACAAAGTATGACGTCAAGGCCACCAAAAGACTGGTCGTGTTTTCTCTTGATGGCACGAAGACGTGAGTCGGCCAAAGAGAAGACACTTGACCCTATCAAGGAGACTTCATCGAACACTACAAGCTCCAAATCTTGATAAAGTAAGGATAATGCATCTAGCTTTTCTGCTCCAAGGCTTGTGTGTGTGGTAGTTACCAAAGGCGAATGTAAAGCTTAGTGTATAGTTGTACCAGCAATGTTGAAGGCTGCCTTCCATGTATATGCCATTAGCAGTGCCTTGGGAAAGCCAGCATTGTGACCTGACTTGTGCGTGTAGAATAGAATGAGGGCTTCAACCAATAAGAGCAGCGTGAACGTTTTTCCAGTCCCTGCTCCACCTGTAAGGAAGAGATGTATCTTTTCTGATGGTGCTACGCGTTTTCTGAGCTTGATGTCGTCGAGTATAAGTCGCTGTTGTGGGTTTAGTTTCTTTATTGATGTGTGGAAATCCTCCTTGGTAATGCCAATGTGTTTGGAAAAATGTAAAGCAAATGGTTTCTTGGTCGGTTGCTTTGATGGGGCGTTGATCATTATGTTGGCATTGTTGGAATTGTTCAAGGAACTTGGATTGTTTGTGCTACGTGAGGTTGTGATGATTGTAGTGAATTTTTCTAGTGAAGTTGATTCGACAACAAACTGTGATTCATTATTTTTTACTGTCTTGATGTTCGAAGTGTAGACATCGATCCAAGACAAGCCTTCACGCAGGTGTTGATTCTCATTTATTGACCATGGCAACAAGAGAAGGCATTGTTCTTTGTAGTGATTTTCAAGGTCTTTGGCTTTAGTGTATCTAACGTAACGTATGATGCGTGCCCTTCGCAGTAGCTTGTCAGGTCTGGAGGGGTTTCTAGTTGTGGATACAAACTGAGCCAAGCACATGGTGAAGAAGGAGCGAGGTCTGGAGGCATATTTGTCAATGATGGAGGCAGATAATATTTTTGTTGTGTCATGGTGCAATTTTTGCAAGGCATTCTTTCTTTTTAGCACTAGAGCACGCTCTTCAGGTGGATTAGTGTTTATGTACATGAATTCTCTAGAGGAGCTATACAATGGAAGTGAGAGGCACATGTAAGCAACTTGTTGTGAACTAATTTGCTGTGTGTTAAGGATTGTGCTACCAACTTTTCGTAGTCTCTCTAATGTTGTTGCTTTGTTTGCAACAAAGGCATCGACTTGTGTCTTGATTGCTTCTATCAATGTGTTGTCCATTTTTGTCATGTATAAAGTACAATAGCTTGCTGCTCCCTGTGCGATTAGCACAACTGTATATCTGTGTTCGCATACCAAAGCGAGGCTATTGCATTAGGAAGGGAATTGGGTCTAAGGGGGCCTCTTTATTTGCCATGGGATTAAAAAGGAGATTATGGAAGGGGCAAATGGGTAGATGCCATGTGGACTGAAATGGTGAGTATGGCAGGGCCTAAAAGTAAGTGGTCAAACTTGTACTCTTTTATAAAATACAAGGAGAAAATCTCTTATAAATTCAAAAAAATGAACTTTTCTCTAAATAGTTGAGTAAAAACCAATCCTTTCTCTCTCTATTGGCTGCCAGTTCCCCCCCCCCCCCCCCCCTTTCTCCTAAAAGGGGTCCCCTCCAAAAACGTGTTGATCTGACCCTCCCTCTCTCTCTACTGTACCATCTCTCACTTCTCTTCACTTCACCTTGTTTCTCTTTCCTTCCTTTTAGTTTTCCCTCCCAAAAGCTTTGCAGCAGAAGTTTGAACCTCCTTTCCCTCCTCAAGCTTACTGCATTCTTGAGGGCTGCATTCTCCTCAGACTAAAGTTCTCCATTACTCCAGGGGATTCACTAAACACCTCTAGCTAAAGCCGAAGTCTACAGCATATCCTTCTGCTACATCATCCCTCTTTCTTTCCTCAACAGGTTTCTTGCATTAAGCTCTCCAAAGAGGATCTACTTTCCTCTCAAGCTTTGCAACATTTCTTCCACATTAAGACAACAAGCAGGTGGAACAATATAGAAGTAAGTGGAATCCTTCACCTTTGTGTATCATCAAGATTCTTGCTCTTTATACAACTGAGAACATGGATGTGTAATGTCTAATCATAAGTGTTTGTGTGCTGGTTGTGCCACTATTTCCCATGGCATCATCAGGTACTCGACGACCTAGGAGTGTCATTGACTCCATTTCATGCAGCAATGTACAAGACAACAATGGATATTGGGTGACGATGGAGTTAAAACGCATGATGTGGGTGACAATGCAACCCAGCTCAAGAGGTGCACACAAGGTCTCAAGGAGACACATGGCTTCTCGAGAATACCATTGGAAGGGAAGAATCATGGAGTTCAAGCAAACACAAGACAGCAAGAGGCTTGCGAAGGTGCAGCATGTGTATGCTGCTTCACAACTGAAGCTAGAGACAACAGTGTCTCCATCGAGGTTTCCTGCAATTGTAATTTTTACTCCTCTTGCAAGTTTTTTGGTTATCTATTTAGTATTTCTACCTTGTGTGTTGCTTTTGATGACTGTAAGATTTCCATTGCTTTTTGTTCATGTTTACAGATGTTTTTCCATCCGATTTTGTAGAGTGGGAGCCAATAGAGTCCTTCATTGGAACTTTTGAGGCCATCCACCCTGAGCTTGGCAAATTGCTCTATGTTGGTTGTTAGTCCTCTGAGCTTGCCTCATGTGACATTTTTTTTAATGATTATACTTATGTCACACCTAGGCAAAATGGATATGGTACTCTATCTCTGGTTCACTCGCCAACCTTGGAGAGTTTGGAATGGCCTAAGCCAGACAGTGCCTTGATCGCAGCAAAGAAAAGGAAAATCGAGGTGGATGTGCAAGAAGCAATGAAGTGCACCTATGGTTCCCATAAAGCCACGGTAACATGGTTTATGTATCTTCATGTGTTTGTGTTTATATTTCGACTTCAGAGTATTCACAGGACACCAACAATGTGGACTTGCAAAGGGGGAAGTGCGATCAACGAGTTTCTTGCAGCTGGATGAGAAACTAAGGTGGTCAACCACCAGGGAGATAGAATCAAGTGCTCTGTAGTTGCTAACAAGGTGGTGTTCAGATACCATATCGAAAAGCAAAGCTTGTCTATGGTCTTCCCCTATAGAAGATGGAAGCTGACAATGGGAGAATGGGAGGCACTAGACCCTGAGGTTGCTGCTAGAGAATCAATTGACCTGCAAATACATCTCCACAACGATGCAGTGCACCACATTACAGTGAACAATGACTGGCATCTTAGTCACCTTCGCGAGTATCTTAATCTTAGATATACCTTGCCCAAACAATATCTCTTTGTAATCAATGAAAAGATTGTTCGCTCCAGGAAAGAGAAGAGCGTTCTGTGTGAATACATTCCTTTTCCTCAATGTATTTTTGTAAAAGCTTGTAACTGACATGGATTTTGTCCACATTAATACATACGGTGTTTTGAATCTCATTTCTGCGCATACTTGTTTATTCTCAGCTTGTTCAAGTTGGTGTGGTTGCAGTGGATTTCTTGAAGCATCTCTATGCGGATGACAAAAACTTCCGGTTTCTCTTGTTGAGGTTTATTAAAGGCCTCATGGAATGGGACTTCAAGACAGAGGATGAGGATGATCGCATGGATTTGGGCATGGGGTGCATAGGCACCCAATTTATTTCATGGGACATGGTTCTAACATTACTTGTGCTTGAGGGCATGGACACGGGAAAATCAAAGGAAAAGGTCAACCAAAGACCTCATGTGACCATTGTGGAGGAATCAAATGAAGTTATAGAAGAGATAGATGAGCAGGCCTAAGCATCTATGGCACTCATACTCATGCAATATCCCAGCACCACTGAGGAAGAAGATCGAATGATAGAGGGAGATGAGGTGTTGGAAGAGATCCCGGATCTCCAAATTCTCACTTTGCATCCAGTGGTGGTGGATGATCGTCAGTTTTTGTTCCTTGACGACATTGCCAAAACGTTAGGACTCAGAGAAGATGAGTCACTTGCAGTGCTTGCTATCTATGCGGGCATAAAGGATCCCAGTGGGAAGGAAGAGAAAGTCAGTTTTCAAATTGATTTCGAAGACCAAGATAAGCAGTAGCAAGTACACTAGTAGAAATAAAATCGTGCCTCTTTCTATGAAAGCATACCAGAGAGCGCATTTCATCCACACAAATCACTGATTGCAATTGGTAGAGATGATCGATTTAGTATCGATCTTACAAAGAAAAATCTTGAAGAGAGGGATGAAGAAATTGAGGTAAATAAATCTAAACCTGGTAGAATTTCTAGTATTCCTTACTGCAAGTGTTAATATCAATTAAAATGCTTTGCAGACGTCTTATCATGTTGATAAGTTCACAATGCGTACTGGAGGCTCGCGCAACGTCTCCACAGTTAGAGATAGTTCTCTTTGGCACTACCTTAGCCATCTGGGGCCATCGATTCTTAGAGTTGCTCACACAGATTTCTCCAAGAATGGTTCTACAGAGCTGCTAAAGTGTAAAGCATTAAGTGGGATACTTGCTGAAGATTCTCTCACCTTAAACTCTCATAAATGTATATTGGTGGATCGAGAGGCAGCATTGTATGCCTTTACAGGCAAACACCCAGACTCGGTCCTCTCCCACTGCGCCTTGAGCTTAGGTCAAGGGTTGACAAACCCAGAGGAAATTGTAAAATCCCTTGGTGTCAAGTCAGCCATTGGCCCATTACCCAAAGATGTAATTCATAGAAACACCAATCGACCATGATGTAATATTCGAATCAATAAAGAATAAGTGTTTTTGTCAATGATTTTTGTCACCATTCAGTACTTATTTTTTATTCATATTGTCCAATAATTTCCATTTTCGCCCGCCGCCGAGGCACACACGTGCATAGAACCTCGAACATGCAGGCACCGGGCGGCTGGGAGGAACGTCTCGGAGATAATTTTGTGAAACGGGGTGACGGGAGGGCGTACGGGCTCAAGAAGGACATGTGATGCATCGCGGCACCGGGCGGGGTTGGAGGGTGCAAAAAAAGCTAGTGGTGGAATTGCTCTGTACGCGTTGTGGCGCACAGGGGCTTTTTTTGCACCCTCCGATCCCACTTGGCGCCGCCGATGCATCACATGTCCTTCTTGAGCCCGTACGCCCCCCCCCCCGGTCACCTCGTTTCGCAAAATTATCTCCGAGACGCTCCTTCCGGCCGCCCGGTGCCTGCATGTTCGAGGTTCTATGCACGTGTGTGCCTCGGCGGGCGAAAATGGAGCCATGGTGGTTTACTTTAATTAAACATATCTAACAATTGAAATACATATAAAAAACAATGTACAAATTAAAATTGAACAATTGCTCAGAATGGTAGAAATTTGCAAGTTGATATTATAGAGAAAGATTACAAATCTCATGAAGAGAGAGTACATGGGATAAACTACATCTTATGAAGGCATCCTTCATTTCTTAAATTTAGTGCTAAGGCTAAATCCGTATTTTTTAAAGTTACACGTTTTGCATGCGCCATACAAGAGACGCCATCTTGCAAAAGCTGCACCAATATGTCTTCAGCGGCAACCTGTAAGGCCACTAAAGCTGTGCGTTGTATTCTTGTAACGGAATCACTGTATTCATCTATCATCTCTCTCACCACCCGAGAGAAGGCTGCTTTGGGTATGATTGGCTCAATGCTCTTTTGGTATTTCCTAATCTCACGCAGAGCCACTATGCCTGGCCTCCATCTCCGCTTTTTCTGTGTTGTTGGTGGTGGTGGAGGAGCCGCCTGCCTAGCCCATTGAGGAGGATCATCTTTGTATTTTTTCCTCCTCTCCTCTTGGGTTTGCTGCTCTTCTGGTGTCACCTTGTCCCTTTTTCTTTTTGCACATTGCTTTTTCTTTTTCTTTTTGAGCTCCCAGCCTTTGCTTGCTGGGTGGCTTGAGATCTATCTTCTGCCACCTTCTTCTCTGCCTCTGCTTGTGCTTGTAAGTTGGCCAAATGAGCTCTCTCGGACTCAACTCTCTACCTTTCCTCCTGCTCTCTGTGTCTTCTCTGCTCTTCTTGTGCTTCCAGGGCTTTCTTTTCAGCTGACTCTTTCTTTTCCCTCTCCCTTTGTCTTTTCCTCCTCTTGGCCTCTTTTTCTTTAGATACCGGATCACCTGGTATTACCTTGATTACTCTCTCTTTGATTCGCGGTGGAAACTTTCGCGGCATAGTATGTGGGGTGGCCTGAGCACCAGTGGTTGTGGCAGGAGGCGATGGCGGTGGATTTTGAAGCGGACCTAGATATACCTGTTCTGTTTCTTGTGTTGCTCTGCGAATAGGTGAAATTGGTGGGGGATCTGGAAGAGGTGTGCGAGTGGCATGGGTTAAATCATCAAGACCTCCAAATATGTGTCACATGTTGCTTTGATCACCTGGATTTGATGGTTGGGGAGGCTCTTGGGTGTTTGGAGCAGGCTGGGGCACTGGGTTATCCACTTGTGGTCGAGGATGTGGATTTGAAGCCGTGGATTCCTGCATGGACAGCTACAAATTTTCTGCGGTGTGAGTGGTTGTGGTGGTATTGTGCGTAGTGCCAGCCTGCTCGTGTGAATCGTCCATGTGGTGCAAGATATGAGTGCGTGTGCGTTTGTGCTCGAGTGGATCTTCTAGAATGTGCAAACAAGAAATGAACTTCAAGTTGTGAGTTTTGACTTATATAGTACTAAATTTTTTTAAAAAAACTTAAAAACTCAATAATACCATTAAAAATTCAAAATAACTCCAAAATTGTCGAAATTTGTTACATAAAACCACTTATTGGGCATCAACAAATCACGTGGCATTACAATGTAAGATTAATATGGGAATGGTTAGTGTCAAAAATTTAT
Organism: Adiantum capillus-veneris; assembly: GCF_014529385.1. Taxonomy (NCBI): domain Eukaryota; kingdom Viridiplantae; phylum Streptophyta; class Polypodiopsida; order Polypodiales; family Pteridaceae; genus Adiantum; species Adiantum capillus-veneris. The sequence continues at coordinate 57,871,057 of NC_140960.1, forward strand.
TGATTTTCCACCCAACGTCTGCCATTTCGTCGCCTTGTCACCAACCACCGTCGAAATCGATCTTTTGTACTAGAAGCATGATATGATTGCGATCGCCTCACGCTAACCACTTTCTCTATTATGCATTTCAAGCTTCTTTGCACTCTAGTCTTCTTCCTTTCTCTTCTTTGCACGGCATTGTTCTTTTTCCTCCCACCTCCATGCCTTGTATTTTTAAAATACACTACTTTTGCTTGATAGTGTGAGCGCTCCATTCCTTGGCTACTCCAGATGCCCAATGAGCCGCATGTGTCGAGCTATGAGAAAAAAGAATATGCTACAAAAATATAAACCTTTAGTTCAAACACTAATGTTTTTTTTTTAATCCAAAGACAAAGTGTTCAACCCATGTAATGTGTTATGTGTGTCTCCCCCCAGGCATCCACCATTTGCGTTGTGAAACTATTGATTACAAACTTTAAAGTGGATATCTCAGCAAAAGCTAGATTTTCCTTTTCAAGCAAATGAAAAATATCATCTACAGACTGCCACACATGAGCACGCTTAATTCCTAGGGCTGCTTTGTTACCTCTGTAGGTGGTAATGTCACACACCTTTTTCCATAATTGAAACTCATTGGGACTTTGAGAGTTAGAATAGTCTGAAAGCATATGCCTAGTTTTACTACCACCCATACATATTTTATTAGGACGATCCTATGTACTTCCAGATGCCTTCCTATCCTTTGATAGCTCTATTGCACCGCCATGAAGGCCAACGCTTGATAGAATAGATTCAAGTTCTCTGATACACTCTTCCCTTATTTCTGCAGGCTCCATATTCCAAGCATAATTAATATGGAGCATCAACAACTTGCCAAGAATTCATAGTCGGGCAGGAAGAGTGCACACATGCACATTTATCAGAGGAATCAGTAGAATAGGATCCCAATTTGGATCATCCATGTCTCGATTAGGGGGTACACCTTGGTTACAACTAAGGATACCTTGAAACCATTGTTGGAGTGGTTTACCCACTGTTTGTGTAGTGGTCACACCTTTCGCAGAATTGGCTGCAGCTTTGCCACCCTTACCCTTACCCTTACCTTTCGCAAAGTTGACTGTAGCTTTGCCACCCTTACCCTTACCCTTTCCCTCAGTTCCTTATGAGACTTTACTGTGGCAGCAATAAATGCATGGAAAGAGGGTCATTGCACCTTGCTTGCATCCTAACATACACTTGAGAGTTTTCAAGTCTCCTGCCAAATGCCACTCCACTTGGAACGTACCCAGACCTGAAACCTGCAATCGTTGTCCTTCTTGTTGTTGTCGAATGACGTCAACGATTGGGGTGTGATTAAAATACCATTTGAGAGACTCATGTGTCTCATGTGGGAGATGAAAAGCTGCCAACCACCAAATATTATTCTCGGATTGAACACCTAAACAGGTGTTTCCCTTCTCGCTGGCATTTAGCTCAACATCAATGCCCACCAAGGCTCTGTTCATAAGCGTAACGCTTATCCTTTCGAGCCGTTGACCTTTGAAAATCTGGCACTCATCAAGTTTCATGAAAAATATAACTTTGCCATCACACTCTTCCTATGTCAACCCATAAAATCTGATCATTGACTCCTGGAGCTTCAACAAGTCAACATAGACATTATTGAACTCGTTGTAACGAAAAGATCTGTTCTCTTCTAGTGGCAGGACATCCTCCACATATTGAAATCCACTCAACAAGCTTGCAACATCATTATTGGCGCACCTTTTTGTGATGCTAACACTGTAAGGCATTGGCAACAACCTAAACAAACATTTTTCTCTGTGACCTAGTGTGACAAGCCTATAGAAAGCTTCATAGGTCTTGAAACTTATTCCTGTACTGTCACACACCTCCATCATCTCCTAAAGTGAAACAATGTTCTTCGACTCACTGAAATACTTCTGGCGCAAAAATTTAGCAATGCCAGCATTAGATGGCTCATCCAATAGCTCCACCAACTCCTTTGGTTTGATGGTATGCTGCAGCAGAGTATGTCCGATCGTTTCAACATTGGACTCGATTCCCATCATCGTCCGAGCCAAGTTCCTACATATTGAAATACTATTACAGCAACCTATAAAAAATGTACGAAATTAGAAGCTTGCATTTGTATTCCTACCGAGTTTGACGGATACGTTTCTTTCAAGCTCCACCGCTTGAAGATAGCATAGACATCGCATATCTCTTGCGCTTGCGAATGTGATAGCCCAATGGAATGTGTGTGAGATGATCGATTCGCCGACGCATATAATGTGCAGTGTGTTGTAGCTGAACATAATTTTCTAGACGACGCTCTTGCTCCATTTTTTGATGCTCTGCCTTTGTAATAAGCTTTGAAATCTCGTCATTAAGCTGCTTCGTCTTCTCATTGGATTCCTCTCTGACTTGTTGAATGTCTTTCACGTACTTCTCTTGCAATGAAGAATAGACAGCACAGAGATGTTTTTTTGCTTCTCTTTCATTGAAAAAAGCTGAATGTAATCTCCAGCAGTAGCCAAACAGTCCGTCTCTCCCATCTCCAATAAATCGCAATAGCTGAGTGACATTACGAAAGGCGGTGATGCATTGGTCATTGGATCACAAGGGTAAATATGGCCATCAACCCATAAGTTGATTGCCTTGCATCCATGGTTCTGTAGTAGCTGGTCTCCAGCATTGGGATTAGATGTGCCAAGTCACACAGTTGCATACTCTTGCTCTAAATCAGCGTTTAATCGATGTCGTTTTGATTTGTTAGTAATGTCTTGCAGTGGTGGGGGATTGAAGGACATTGTGTTAGTTAATCAAGCAGGTGAAGGTGGCTATGGAGGAAAGAAGTGGAGAGTACTCAGAGTTAAGAGAAAAATATTATGTTGTGGAGGGAAGAAAGAGAGGGAGTGCAGCTCAATCTCTTTTGAATTCGAATTGTTGATCATGACTGTAGAGAGAGAAATGTTGCAGCACACAGAGGTAATGGAGTTTTCCATCGCACTCAGCTGGAGCTGGAGTGGGAGAAGCATGAGAGAGAGAGAGAGAGAGAGAGAGAGAGAGAGAGAGAGAGAGAGAGAATAAAGGAAGAGAGAGTGGGAGAGAGGACAGATCTGCAACCTTGGAGGATCTGCACTTTTTCAGAAAGAGACAGCCAAGAATGTTCCTTAATGATTGGAAGAGGAAGTGACATGAGAGAAAAGGGAGAAAAGGGAGAAAAGAGAGAGAGAGAGAGAGAGAGAGAGAGAGAGAGAGAGAGAGAGAGAGAGAGAGAGAGAGAGAGAGAGAGAGGGGGGGGAGAGAGAGAGAGAGAGGGGGGGGAGAGAGAGAGAGAGAGAGAGAGAGAGAGAGAGAGAGAGAGAGAGAGAGAGAGAGAGAGAGTTGGCTCACGTTTTAGAGAGAGAGAATGTAATGAGAGAATGTGAAAATTTTGCTTTTTTTGGCAGGGGGGGGGGGGGGGGGGGGGGGGGGGGGGGCTAAAAAGTGCCTCCTTTAATGAGTTCTAAGTGAGAGAGAGTGTTTTATATGTTAGAGAGAGAAGAGGGGTGGGAAAAAGACATTTGAAAATTCATTTCTCCCCCTCTCTTTTGGGTTACTAAATAAAATATTCTCAAATTCAAAATATGGAAATGGCTTTTTAAAAAATCTCAGCATAGGCCTTTTTTCCCTCTCTCTTAGGCTTGGTCAAACTTGGCTTAAGATTTAAGCATTCCCTTAAACTGCCAAATAAAGAGGCCCTCCTATACCCCATTCACTTCCTAATGGATTTGTTGAAGCTGTTTGTGAATATATCGACTGGTTTGCGTCTGAGAAAAATAGTGGGGCCTGAGATAGTCGCTTGCAATGCAAGCAAGTACTGTTCCATGGAGAGTTGTGTTTGTTTTAGCCATTCTTCAAATGTAGGTGCATTTTGTAAATCAATTTGGATAAGTTGTCTTTTGACTTGTTGCAAGTAAAGCTTACCTTGTCTAGCCATGTTCATCTCAAGTATTCCTTGCCGAAAATAGTTGTGAACGGCATGGGAAAATGTGGGAAACCAAAGCGAAAACTTTTGCTCTTCTTTTGGCAAGTCTTGTGATGCTTGTGCTTGTGAGCTTCAGAAAGGTCATTTGACAAGAGGGCTCCATTTGTGCTGATGTGGGTATCTACAAACATCACAATATCTTGATCTGAGTGGGTTGTGAGTGACGGAGCATTCTCTAGCCACATCAAACCATGATCATGCTGGCTACCGCAGCTCTGGAACTCCGTGATGAAGAAGAAGTCTCATATTTTGCCACATATGGAGGAATCAATGTGCAACAAGCATTTCATTGAGTTAAACCTATTGACGTAGAAACGAGTGGTCGTAATGGGATCGGCATGAATGAGCCGACGTTGGTATCAGCTCAAACTCTCCCCGGGCTCTTAGCTCAGTGGGACCAGCTTCTTCAGTGCAGCAAGAAGCTCTTTCCATCTCCGCTCTGCGGAGGAGAACGTGATGAAAAATGTAGGTGGTCCAAGTTGTCGAATCATTGCGAAAACATTCTTTTTCATCTTTTCCTTGTAGTCGGGGGATGTGCGGAGTGCCTCAAAGTCTCTCTATGTTTGTGTCTTCTACTACTTGTCTTGCAGTCAATGTTGCACCGGCTAGCTTTCGCTTGCGCATTCGCACCCAAACAGAGGAAGCAACTTGGTTTGACATAATTTTGATAGACTTGAAAAATAAATTATCGATGCTCAATGTGAACCTTCTATCAACATTCATGAGCTCCCACTTTGCAATTGCTTGGTAATCATTCGTTGCGGCTTCTCTATATCTTCTAGGGGACCCAAAGAAAAGCGTTGGGAAACTCAATTCCTCGCAATACTCGTCTTTGAAAATGCTCAACGGTGAATTTCCCTCGCAAGGTGCAACATGAAGAACCTTGCCACTATAATCAACAGCCTCTGCCGCACTTGTGACCCCGTGAAGCATGACATCAGTATTCTCTTCCTCAACCTCACCATTGGGTGTAGTGTCGCTAAGGGTATTCGCAGGAGCTACACTTAGGCTAGAAAGATGCACGAGCCACTTGTTGTTGATGGCAACACCTTCTCGCATGTAGAGAGGTGTGGGTAGCAGCGTAGTGGTTGCACGCATCGTGAGCAGAGGTCGCACAATGCCGCTTAAGTAACATCTATCGTATTCAAGTTTTCATTTGATTCCCACAAGAACAGAAGCCTCGCCCTCACTGAAGCGAGGCAGCACATCATGGCTCTTTTCCAAGTTGGCAAGCACATTGACGACACTACCTCTAAGCCCATACTGCCCATCGTATGTAAGCTCACGTATCTTGGCGAAGGGGATACGAATGGATACCAAGCGTGCCTCTACGACGTTCAGGTCCGACACGTATGGAAGTGCTGGATTGAACCCTACCTCTTGCAAGGCCCATAGACCTTTACTATCGCTCGACAAGTGTTTCTTGCATTGAGTGCAAGAAAATGCGTCCCCATAACGTCTTCGCTTCCTTGAAGTGGATTCTGCATCTGAAGGTAGAAGCTGGCGTGTTAGTTGACGGCGAAAAAGCAAGCGTACACATTTTTTGCATGGTGTAATGGGCGTGTCTTTGATAGTTTTGATATATGTCTTGATCAGCTTGCTCAGACTGGCACTGGCGTGTTGTGTCTGCGCACCAGTGTAAGGTCCCCAATCCCGCCGACACCAAAAACGGGATGGTACCATTGAGAAGTCTCTAGACCTACTAAAGTCAGAGTCCTTAAACAAGAAAAATTCCAAGGAATTCACCCTTACCATTGACAATGGTTTAGGTTTATAGCCCTAGAAGAGACCTAGTCTTGTCTCGCAGTGGAAACGGGACCATAAAAAAAATTCCGACCCTATATCTTCATCCTTCAGATTAAGGTTTCCTTAGCCAACGCTTTTTTTCCCCTAACAGATGTGAGGGCACAGCCGATGGTGGATTCCTCTTCCAAGTGAAGAAGTTTCTAAACGTTTTAGTGCGCGGGAATGGATAGTTACCTGACTAATCAGGTCCACCCGTCCATGATTGACAACCTTAGTCAATCCCCACTTACCACCCCGCACTCACACATGATTTCAGTGTTGTTTAATTACTACCACATTCTTTTCACAATTAAAGCAATGATTCCTTTTAACTTTCATAACTGCATTTCATTAAGACAACCTTTCAAAACAATATTGAAGACATTCTTTCAAAAAACAAACATCTTTAGACTTAAAACAAGGTACTGTCATTCTGAAGTATCTCTGACCAGTACTAACTTGTCTCAAGACCACCTATACAAGGGTGAAAAACAACACCCATTCCTTATTTATAAAAACCGGGGTGGAAAAAGCTTTCACCCAAAGTCTGGGCGCCCATAGCCAAAACCAATTGCCCATACAACCGGGCGGTTCCTCTAGGATAAACTTGAAATTACTATCCATAAACATAAACAAGCATGGGGTAAAGACTCCACACGTGCCGAGGTAACTAACTCTTCCATGATGGTATCTCCATCATTACTCATTACCTGGAGTAAAATATTTCCAAGGAATCAAAGGCGTCTTGAGACAAGCTGTATTAAGGATGGTCAAACATTTCTTTCCTTGGTCAATCAGTCATGACCGAATCATTTCTTTCCTAGTTACAATCAGCCAGTTTATCCTTCCTAACCTTACGTATGCAATGCTTAACTTAAAATGAACTTTAAAAGCTATTAGTGAACATAATAGAAATCCACCTGGGATTGCTCGTCCATGTGCTATGGGGTAGGTGCCCATAGAATCTCCTCTATTGGCCTATGGCTAGGCCCTGCTTCATGGTCATTAGTTGCTTTGTTTCGCTTGTTACTAACATCCTCTTCTTCAGTCAGAGGATTTCCTCTGGTTCTCTTGGGAGCCATGTCGGCAGCCTTATAAAAAGACTTAATCCATTAGAAGCTTAATTGAATACTCTTCTTTTTCCTTGTCTATCAAAAAATAAGGATTTTTGAAATAAATAGGTATCTTTAATAGTCGATTTGATGAGATATTCCTTCTATAACGTATTTATGCTATAAGTAATTTTTCCCACTCTTCAATAATGATTTTGGACTTCGGTTATTTATTTGGCAAATAGATAAATTCATTTCCTACTTTCCCTTGTCCATTTTATACAAAAATTGGTTATTTTTATTGAAGATACGTACCTAAATTATTTATCTAAGGTTGGGATATTTATCATGGATTCCTCAAGGTGAGTTCTTCCTCTGATATTTATATCAAAGGTTCTTAGGTGAATTTACTATATTCCCCCTTTTATTTTTCCCAAAAAATAGTGTAATTTTACTAGGATATTTACTAAACTAATTATCTAATGGTAAAATAATTATCACGGGTTTCCCAAGGTCTAATTAACCTTTGATAAATAGATCACTTCAATTTGAGTCTATTTGCTAATTTCCCCTATTTAAATTGTCCAAAAAACAGAGTATTTTTGTTAAAGTAATTAACTAAATTAATTATTTGAGCTTTTCCTAATTATCACAAGTTCCCTAATATATAGTTAACCTCTAATAAATATATTAATTCAATTTGAATCTATTTGCTAATTTCCCCTATTTAAATTGTCCACAAAATAGAGTATTTCTGCTAAAGTAATTAGCTAGATTACTCATTTGAGCTTTTATTAATTATCACAAGATTCCTAACATCTAATTAACCTCTGATAAATAACTCAATTCAATTTGAATCTATTTAATAATTTCCCTTATTTAATTTATACTAAAAATAGAGTATTTTTGCTAAAGTAATTAGCTAAATTAATTATCTGAGCTTATTCTAATTATAAAGGTTTATTAACACCTAATTAACCAGTGATAAATAACTCATGGTGTTTGAAATAAATTTACTAATTTCCCCTATTTAATGTGTCCTAAAAACAGAGTATTTAGGCTAAAGTAATTGGATAAATTAATTATCTGAGCTGCCCCTAATTATCACGGGTTTCTTAATACCTAATTAAATACTTATAAATAACTCAAAGCATTTTAAATCAATTTACTATTTACTCCTATTTAATTTGTCCTAAATTCAGAGTATTTCTACTAAAGTAATTAGGTGAAGTAATTATCTGAGCTTTTCCTAATTATCATGATTTCCTTAACACCTAATAAACCACTAATAAATATCTCAAAGCATTTTAAATCAATTTACAAATTTCCCCTATTTAATTTGTCCTAAAAACAGAGTATTTTTGCTAAAGTAAATAGATAAATTAATTATATAAGCTTCTCTTAATTATCATGGGTTCCTTAACACCTAATTAACCACTGATAAATAAATCACAGCATTTGAAATCAGTTTGATTATTTTCCCCTTTAATTTTCTCTAAAAATCAGTGTAATTTTGTCTAATTAATTACGAAAATTACTCAAAAAATTAGAGGATAATTTTCCTAGCTTAATGACTGTCTAATGCAGCTCTGATAGTTACCTCAACTTAATCTAAGCTTAATTAATATATTTCCCATTAATTCATGGTTAATTTGGCTAATTTCAGTCCTAATATGATAGGATAATTAATTAGCTTAACATTACCAAGCTTAATTACAACTATCAGTAGAGAATAATTAATTAAGAGAGGGTTTATGAGTATACATAGGCCTAATCTTTGATTTATTAACAAAATAGCTTAATCTAACCTTGCTAATTAAAAAGGATTATACTAATTATCATTTAGGTTAATCAACTAGAGATTAATTTCTAATGATTTTTGCGTAGTGTTCTCTCTAGATGAGAGAGATAGTATCAAGGCTTCGAGTCTGAAAAATTATGAAGAGAAGGGGGTCCTTTTATAGCTTTTCTGGGCACCGGGCAGCTTCTGACAGGTTTCTACACTCCAAGCAGCCCCCCAGCTTGCAAATGGCGCCACCTGCTACTATCTCTGTCCTTGGCAAGTTTCCACAGCTTCCACACAGCCCCCATACCTTCCAGAATTTACTTTAGTTGATTTTTGCAGATTCTAATGATGAAAATTGGAATTACCTAGTTAATTCTAGAACCTTAGTGTAAAAAGTCCTTGTTAATGATTATTACTGAAACCATCCAATTTTCATTACTAATTGAATTCCTATTGTAATATTCCAGGGTCTGTAACTTTTCCAGTTTTTATCCGATTCAGATTCTGAAAATTACTAAACATAGTAAAGCTCTGCTTATGATTCCAAAAATACCAAGATTAGCCGTGTTTGAATCCTTCAACATTGGTTTTCCATTTAATTTTACAAGCTTTGTACAATCTTTAAGGTTTCAGAAACTGGAAACCTTACAACCAGTGACCAGGCCATGGTCTTTCTTCAGGCGTAAAAGCTTACATTTGACGGCTTGGGTTGTGTGCAACATGTGTGGGTGCGTATCTTGGTAGATGCAAACTATCTCAACATCAGGCAAAGACTCATTCAACAAACATAACTGATGCAAAGCAGACATCTCATCTTCTTTCCAGACAGCACGTGCACGGCTTGGGTTTGCCGTGAAGGCAAGAAGGTATGAAATGCCGTTGCTTGTTTCGGAAAGCAAAATGCCCTTTGCAAGAAATAATTTCGATGACATCCCCAAGATCAGCATTCTCATGCTTTCATTCCTTTTCAAGTATACTTTTAACCTGCAGCTCACAAAGTAAGCGAAGGGCCGTCAATACGTCAAGACTAAGAGCGACTGAATTGGTGCATGTTGAATACAAAGATGAGAATTCTACGGTTGTCGTTGCATTATTGGCCTTGTTGGCAGGGTAGAAGAGGCATGCACACGGGACAACACGTCTTTCAACCAAGAAGCTCTCAAACAAGTTGTTGAGAAAATTTGATCGAAGCTCATGAGGTGCGCCTACTGATTTTTGGAGATGGTGTAGTTCGATGAAAATGTCTGGATTGTTCGAAAATTGTGACACAAAAACAGCGTCGACATCACAGCAGCCCAAGCGAATCATTGCGAAGCCAAGCAAAGGCTGTGAATCTCTAGCTATCTTCTGTGTGTGTGTGTGTGTGTGTGTGTGTGTGTGTGTGTGTGTGTGTGTGTGAGAGAGAGAGAGAGAGAGAGAGAGAGAGAGAGAGAGAGAGAGAGAGAGAGAGAGAGTTTGTGCTTTGAAAGGTTAGAAAGATGGAGAGGAAGGAAGAGTAGAAAAGCAAGTTATGAAGAGAGACTACGCTGACAAGGGTCAAAAGAAGCAAAGGACTCTCTTATGAAATTGGGATCTACAATGGACAAGCCAAAATTTAATTTCACGGACTTTACAGCGGTTCAGACAAGGAAAGCGTAGTTATTCACGGGAAAGGCCAAAAGCTATGGCACATTCATACTCTCAAAGCATCTAGGTTTCCAATAGAGGAGTGAAAGATATCATAGACCCATTTGTGCCAATTTTGAACACACCCTCGACAGTAGACGTTGATAAAATATCCCTTGCCTCTGGAATGCTCTCCATGTAGATCTCCTTGAAGCTCCTTGGCAAGGTTAGAAGACGATCCACCATAGACCCTGACACTTGAACTGACATAGCACGCCTATCAACCCTACTTCGGATCTGTGCCTCTAGCTTGAGGGTCGTGTTGATGATGCTCTCTTTATTGCAAAGAGAACGGTACGTTTTACTTCCAACCTTCTTCACCTTTGGGGAGTCACAGACTGAGCACTGGGAATGCAAGAGACCTCTATTGAAGTTCACAAAGCGCAAAGTCCCTACAAAGGATAAAAGCGTGAAGACCACTAAAGGTGTCTTTATCCAGTTGAGTACAAAGCATGCAAAGTCACCTCTCTATTGTAGCCAAGAATCTCACATTGTTTGTGAAACGCTGCTGTCAGTTCTTGTTTGAAGCGTACTCCTCGCACGGGAACCAAAGTTGTGACGTCCAAAACAAATAATGTGCGCACCTTGCCAACAAAGAGACCAATATTCCTAGCCACAAACATGACAATGTCCTCCCTAGCCATATGGGCCATGATTCGATCATAGCCATCCTTTCGGGAGTTGACAAAGCTCACTTGTATAGACAAAAGTTTTGTCAGCTTTGCGGCGAACAAAACATAAAGCTAATGTTTTTTATACACACAACTGCTTTGTCTTCTTGGGTCGGGCCATCAGCAACAACCAAATCTCCGATTGTGGTGCCAATCCTCTTGTGGAAATTACGACTTTGCAAAACAACAAACGCTAGTGTGGTCAAAGGCGGGCGTGGGCTAGTAGTCTCCGAAACTGCAGTATCAGCAAGAAATGTGCTTATTGTCGTCTCAAGGTAGAAAGGTAAAGACACAGGGAATGGATCACAAGCTCGAATGGTTGTCGATGCATCGACATGCAAGGAAAATAAAGTTGATCGAGCATCATTATGGTTTTTAGCCCTCACAAGTGGACAATCAATTCTGACAAACAAGCCAATCTTGAGTTCCTTGGTGTAGGTCTCAATGAAGAGATCTGCAATGACGACCGTGATCATGTCGATGCAAGCGGCATCGACGATGTCGAATTTGAAGTAACGTGCATTTTTCTTTTGCCCGGGGGAGATAGAACGGAATGTGCCGTAGCAGTTCAAGATTTTCCCCTCTATGGACAAAGGTTTGCTGCCCTCATCTATATCACCAATCACGAACAGTGGCAAGAGTTCCTTGACTATCAAGCTTTTCCCTTTGTCTTGCAGCCTGCCACCATCAAAGACATTGTGAGCAGCTGGAGATTCGCCAACTTGAGGAATGAGACTCAAGCTATGCCTAATTCATGAGCTGGGCAAGCAAGCTGCTACTGAGATGAAGATGGTACTTGTTCGCACTCCTCTTTTAGTGACAAATCTACTTTGGCTACAAAAGAAACAAATCACCATCTTAATGCGATGCAAAAGTCAAGAGTGGACTGCAACAGAGGACATCATAGGTACGCCAAGACTAGTTTGGAAAGAGTAAATGTATGCGTTAGCCATACCTGTGTTGCTAGATGGCTACGAGGGCTTTCTTGAAGTAGAGCACGCCTACAATTCTTCCCAGCTACGCTTTGCTCGTAATCTGGATTTGGGGGTGACTCAGCAGAGCTCACCAGTGCCGGTTGCGACGAACCCTTGTTTGTAGGACATGGAGGAATTTCAACAAATCTACGTAGCTCTACAACAGCACAGGAAAATGAAGCAACAACTTAAGCAAACATTGACTGGTTGAGCAAAGCAAAACATGCATAAGGAGGACAAACAGGCAGCAAACTCGCCAAAGTCAAGGAAAACCAAGCCATAGAAACAAAGTTCTTCAAAGTATGGAGCATGACTTGCGATGCCACATCGCAAGGCCAGGCGGAGAATCCCAAGGGACAAAATGCAGGGCGACTGGCTAACTACCTAGTGAGGAGCACAAGGTAGTCAGGACACAACTAAACACTGACAACGACCATGAGGAAGCCCTCATAATAGAGCACGTGCGCTTCAACTCCAAGTGGACGCTCGAATAAAACACGTAGGAAGCGCTCCAAATCTAGCTAGTGAAGAATGTAAGCCCTCGCAACAGACAACATGCACCTCAGTTCCAAGCGGACGCTAGAATGAAAAGAGCGGGAAGACTCTGGTTACTGAACTTTATTTTCTTGGAAGGTCACGCACTACTGATACATAAGGCAAATGATGGTCAGTTAGCTAAAACAACTTGTATCAATCATACAACTTGGCAAAACCAAAGCTATTCATTAAATCTTCACTCGTCTCTTCCACACCTCTCCAGGATATCTCTCTCTCTCTATATCTCTCTCTCTCTCTCTCTCTCTCTCTCTCTCTCAAAAGGTAAATGCAACGAGAACTGTACAGATCTCTATACAAGGCCCCACCGACAACAATAATATACCTGATGGTACATTTAAAGCAAGAATCTCCACATACTAAAACAACTACTAACCAACCACTATTTTCCAAGTAGAGGACCTCGATAACCGTTAGATGTGCTATTTTGCACTTGTAATCTTGCACCATATGTCACGATCTAACCTCTACAATTTCAATTTCCTCAGTCTGGGTCCTTTATACTAGAGCACACACTATATCTGTCCCATTGTCAAATGTTGAAAACCTATCAAAGTTGGCACTTTCATGAACATGACAAAACATCCTTACTCCCCCCATCTATCGGTAGATAAGATGAGCACTATAATACATCTCATTGAACAGCTATGATGAAATAAGGAAAGCTGTCCATGGGGAAGTTAATGCAAATGGCTATCGTGGATCATGAGGACTAGTGCAGGCTGTTATGGTAGACATGGTGAACAAGATATACACCTCAAGATCCAGAAGAAGTATTGCTAAAAACTACCACATCCTTACTGCATCAGCGGGGAAACAGACCTCTCTCTATCTCTCTCTCTCTCAAACACACACAGACACACACACACACAGACAAGAACTCTACAGGCTGAGACTCTAAAATGGCTCTGAAATGAGGGCTCACTCAGATAATGAAGGCCAACACAAATTAATTCAGTAGAAATAATCACTTCATGAGCAACAGCTCCAGAGCCGTCCATCGTAACAGGCCATTTAGCCTACCAAGATTGTTTCATAAAGTTCAATAAAATACCAATTAGGCCATAGCCATAACATAATAGACCAGCAGAAAGACCAGAACATAGCAAACCAATATAACACTTTGTCGACATGCACGGTAAGCGGCGGCTATGCACATCAATCCAAGGGCACAACCTACACCCAACAGTCTAAGTTGAAACATTCATGTCCAAAAACAGCTTTCTGAGCCAGTACAAGCGTTTGTCAAAGCACATTCTAGAAAAAAAAACAGTGTTGATATACAGCAATGTTTACCACCAAGCAAAAACAAACCAATTCAGTCAGTGGTGCTGCTCATGAATCACAAGAAAACGGAACAACAGTTAGCCATAGAAACAAGTGGGACCACCTCACAAGAAACAGCGAACATGCCACTGTGTTAGTCTCGAGTGCACCACTCGTATGCGAGGAAAACAACAGCAGAGCAAGACCAAACATTCAACACCAACACAAGGCAATGCTCTCGAGCCATTCACCAGCAGGGGAAAAAAACCAAGACCAAAAATAGTAATGCGACACCAGCACATGGCAAGAAAATACCTCAGAAGCGGGACCACCACACAAGAAATAGTGAACAATGGCACTGCGTCAGTCTCAAGTGCGCCACTCATATGCAAGGGAAAAAAAACAACAGCAGGAGCGAACATTCAACACCAGCACAAGCCAATGCTCTCGAGTGGTTCACCAGCAGGGAAAAAAAAGCCAGGACCGGAAACAGAAATGCGACACCGGCACGTGGCAAGAAGATACCTCTGATGAGTCTTCAGGGAAATGAAGCAGTAAATCGATTATCGTCATACAAAAACATTAAAAGAAACTGCCATCAAGCCAGTGCAACAAACCTCCGGAGAAGTCCATGCTCTTAGCATTTCTAGCTGAGGCATTGCTTGTACTTCCTTCACTAGACGACGCCATGACAATAGAGGATCTCCAGGCAATAATTGGTGCAGGTACTTGAAGGCACAACACATAAGTTCTCAGAGAAATTCACACCACACGCTCACAAAGCTTCGAATCCTCAAAAGCCACAACATAAGCTTTAACAGAATTCGAGAGAAGAACCCATAGCCTTGCATATGGTAACTGGAGTCAATTTAAATTTAAATATTACAGCATATGGGGACCCACAAGGCTTCTCAAGAGGAATTGAACAGTAAATAGACAATATCCCAACAAACAACAACAGCTCAAAGCTTAGATGTTTAAGAAAAGATCGAGACTTGTTGGCACAAAAGAGGCACAAATTAGACAGTGCAGTTTACAATCTCATTCTTGCCTTTTATAAAAGCTACAAGAATCACGTGGAGTGCTTTGCAAAATTTGTTACATAGAAAGAACATTCTACACGAATTAGTCACCGAGAAAAGACTCTGACTGAGTGGACCTGCAATGGACATCACCTAGCTTGCATTCACATTTCCGGCTGCCTTCCAAACACGTCTCACACGGACACTTTGAACAAGGACAACACTCACTGGAGACTATAGAAGACGACATTGAATGCACTCTCAGAAACCTTGAAACTGTAGACGACACCCACCTGCAGCTTTAAAAGCACACGAAGACCAACTGCACACACCATATCCTCTGCCAACAAAACCTGCATACGCCACGTTTTCTGGCGGCAACACGTCGAAAAGCCTGAGAGATGCAGGTTACATCTGCCATCTCCTCTGCACGACCTGGGCGATGATGAGACTGTCAGCGAAAAGAATTGATTTCTTTTGCACGAGCTGCAGGTTACGTCTGCCATCTCCTCTGCGCGACTTGGGCGACAATGAGACAGCCAGCGAAACAAACTGGTTTCTTTTGCACGCTGCCTTTAGTAAACCTAGACACGCAGCAGGCATCCGCTTAAAAAATCCAATGGCCTCACATTTGCAACAACCTTGCAATAACAACCCTATGGCCTTCCGCAGGCCAAATACGAAGATTTAGATACACCTGACCTCACATTAGGTGTTAGATGGGGACAAAAAAATTTACACATATCTATGGGAATAGGATGGACATACATGCAATTAAAGCTTCATTCCCATCCGACATCGAATGCATGGTCATGGGTGCTTACATCCTCATTTTTAAGTAGGGTAACCTAGGCATATGAGAAGAAAAAATGACGATCTACGTGCACCCCACCACGTATTCGATGTCAAATGGAAACACAGCTTTACACGCATGTCTATAGGGATGGGATGGACATACATACAAACTTTCATGCCCATCTAACACCGAATGCGTGGTCAAGTTCGCATAGATCCTTGTTTTCAATGTAGGAAAACCCCACAAACGTGTATTAAAAAATGAATATTATCTAGGCGCACTTGACCTCACATTCGGTGCCAGATGGGGACGAAACATTGCATGTGCATACATTGTGTTGGGATGGATATGCATGCAAAGTTTTGTTCCCATCCGACACCGAATGCATGGTCGGGTGCACCTACATCCTTGTTTTTTAGGTATGGAAACCAAGGCATATAAGAAGAAAAAAAGGTGGATTTGTGTGCATTCCACAATGCGTTTAGTGTTGGATGGAAACAAAACTTTGCACGCATGTCTATAGGGATGGGATGGACACACGTAAAAACTTCCATCCCCATCCAACACCGAATGTGTGGTCAAGTTTACGCAGATCTCCATTTTCAATGTAGGAAAACCCCACGAACGTGTATAAAAAAACAAAGATCTAACTGCACCTGACCTCACATTTGGGGTCAGATGGGGACGAAACTTTGCAAGTGCATCTATGGGGATGCGATAGACATACAAGCAAATTTCTGTTCCCATCCAACACTGAATGCATGGTTGGGTGTGCCTACATCCTTCTTTTTTAGTAGGGAAACCTAAGCATATGAGAAGAAAAAACAAGCATTTGTGTGCACCCCACCACGCATTCAATGTTAGTTAGAACTCTCCCTCCCTCCGACATGCGAACCATTTCTTTTCATGGAGAATGGAGCCACAACATGCGTTGGGAGCAGAGGGACCGAAGATCAAACGAATCATGGCTCTCTCGCTCTCTCTCTCTCTCTCTCTCTCTCTCTCTCTCTCTCTCTCTCTCTCTCCTGACCGCACATACACAACCCTCTCTGTGCGTGGACACATGCAAGGATGAGGAGGAACATGCACAACGCATGGTGTACCTGAAGATGACAAAAAGGCCCTCAAGGGAGAGGGGTTCTACAAATCCCTGGGTGGTTCTCAAGTATCTACGTAGGAGTCAGGTCCAAAGACCTTTTCTTCAAGTTTGAAGATTCCAAAAGTAATCATCAAAATAATGGGTTTTATGTAAGATAGACCCAGATTGTAACTTAGAAAACTAAATAATGTAGTATAGTATGAGTGTTATGGAAAATCCAATTGAAAGAAGAAATTATGAAGGCGTTTAAGAATGTATCAAATTAAAAGTAATCAATAGTAGCTTCCACCACAAAATCAGTTAGAAATTCTCTTGGAGGACTATATATAGGTGAACCTCTTAGGTCTCCCGAATCTCAAAAAAAAAAAAATTATTTCAAAACATATTAAGTGCCTAAGTGAAGGGTGAGTTTAGGAAATGAAAAGAATGACAAAAGTGGAAAGTCAAAAGACACAATCCGGTGGAAAGTCACAAGATCTTTTGTGTCCATATAAAGAGCTAGTCAACTTCACATTATTATATTTGTGTTTCTCTTCTCCTTTATTTTCCCTTTAGCGTTTTCTTCTCATCCTAATACCTAGTCTCATCCAAAATTTTACCAATAAGTTTGAGTCCCTGTGATTGAATGTAAACTAGATCCGACCAAGTTTGATCTAGGCTCCAATAATGTGCATATATATATGTGATATTTTGGTAAATAAGACCAACTAACATAATATGTCAATACTTAGGAAAGCAACTTGGATGGGATATAGAGATGCATTGGGAGTGTCAATCTCAACGAGTATACCTAGCAATAAGAGTCACTAATCTCTACACAAATTGACTAGTCTAAATTACAATAATGTCCTACATTAATGCTTTGTCAATCAAAGTGTTTTGAAGGTGTAACGAGCTCAAAATAGCATGAAACTTTAAGAGAAACTAGACAAGGGCTATTACAACAAATCTACACAATTTCAACCTATCGATACCAAGGAGGTACACAAATCGCACTTCATCATCTTCAAGGTTTTAAAACAAGAATAGAGCTGGAAAAATAGCTACTTTTAACAACTAAAAGTACTCTCCTATAAAAAATTAAGCAGAAACTCTTGATTAAAGCACTAAAAACAACAAATGTAGGCACGAAACCTACGACTACAAACCTTCACAAAATCTTTAATACATACAATCAAAAGATCAAGCAAGCTATAAGGAACACATAACAAGTGTCTTAATTAAAATATGATCACCCATTCATGAGATAGGTTGATTACAAGTGACGTTAGCTCTCTTCTTGGCAGCACCTATAGTAGAGAGCTCAACATTATCCAAAAGTTTAAATCTATTCATACTAGCCAAAAATGACCTAAATACCTAAGGCAAACTTAAGTGGGCTTAGTTCTCATGGACTTGTATAGTCATAACTAGAGAGATACATCATCATCTTTACATCAACAATCTGAAAAATATATATGACATAGTATTGATGGGTTTGGGAAATCATAAGAATACATCAAATTTGGGGTAGCTGACTGGCAGAGTGCCATTTGTTGAAATCACTGAATAGTTTACATGCAACAATTTCCTTCATGCTTTACTCTTCAGCTTCCAAATCTAATTCCCATGATTGCACTTAATATTTGGAATGGTGCTATATTGTAGCCTTCCTCGAGATCATCATAAATTTGGTTGGAGTCTTCTCGTTAGTGTACACATCTAGAGTAGCAAGGATCTGGTTCCATCCAAGTGGCTCAAATAAATCCTCAAGAAAAGGTTATGGGAAATATTCTTTATCCTATATTGGTCTCTCTAGTATGCAATCTTCTTTGGGTAAACTCTCACATTTTGAAGCTCCACGTAGGAGTCCTTGGAAATCTTTCCAAAATAAAATCATGCTCCCTTTATGGGTTTCATTAAAGCTCAAAGGAGTAATGAGGAGAATGGTAAGAAAGTGCTCCAAAGTATCCTCAAATCTAGAATGGAAGGATAAATTTGATATTTTGAAATTATTCTTCTTGTGCACTTTTACCGCACGTGTCGGAGGCTGAGAACTTGCCAAACACTGTGTGTGACCCGCGAGTCGCTGCAAGCACACAACTAGACTGTTCTAGCAAGTTCAAAGGGGCAATGGTGTGTCGCTCACTGCTCAATACTTTCCGTCGTGAAGGATCCTGTGCAGCAAAGAAAAAGGGGTCTCCGTCACCGCCACGCTCAACCGTCTCACCGCCGCTGCAATTCTCGATCTTTCTCTCTCTCTCTCTCTCTCTCTCTCTCTCTCTCTCTCAAGCGCGCACACACACACACACAGATACCCGTGAGCACACGAAGGAGAAGAAGATAGAGTTAGAGCACGAGCACTTCTTTAGCATGCACCTCAAAGAATGAGGATTTTATGTCAAAATGGACCTTTTTTAAGAATCTGACCCATTCACACATGGACGTCCACAGTGGCCAGTCAAAGTAAAAATCATGTAAAAATGGGATGAGTAGTGCGCCTCTCATCAGCGATCACCTACGCACCTATTGGACCAACAAGCCCAGTCCATGACTTAATTAAGTGATAAGGCGTGCGTGAAAGGTGATAGGGTGTCCGTAAGTGGTTAACATGCCCCCCTTCCTAATGTAGATTCTGTCCTAAGAAGCTAGTGAAATGAAGCTCCTTCGTCGAGGTAGAAAAGCCTTTGAGATTGAATGTCTTTAGCTTTCTTCAAACCCTACGAAATCAACCAAAAATGGCACAATAATTGCATTCTCATATACAATTAAAAAACATATGCAGTGAATAGACACACATATTGATTGGTAACAGAATATTAAACAATTTTTTAGCAGTAAACATTAAACTGTATTATAGTCAAACACATAAGCACTTGTAAAGGTCAAAGAACAAACAAGCTTAGGGTTGCTAATTTAACGATCAAGAGGTACTAGAAGTCAACTATTAATACCAAGGGAAAGCTTCTCAATTTTCTCTAGTTAATTAAGCTATTTAATTGCAATAGCAAATTATTTCATGTCCAAGGGCTAACTACAGGCTATACGTAGAAGACTTTCTAGTTAAACTATGATAAAAGGAATTTCTTATTAAATCATCACTTGAATTATTCCCTTTGTTTGACTCTATATAGGTCTTGTAAGCTGCACGCTATGCTCCATTTTTGTGTTGCTTTTGCTCCCTTCTTGCTCATCAATGATATGCAGTTTTTGTGCCTTCTGCTTCATGTATTTGATAGCTGAGAGCAGCCTGTCTATGCCCCCTTCCCTCTACAACCGTGATGAGCAACCAAGGTTGCTTGCGTTTACTGCTCATCAGAAGAGGAGGCAAGAGCTCAATGCCAATGTAAGGCAAGGCACACAAGAGGAAGTGGTTGGGTGTCTATGAGCGTGAAGAAGCAAGATGGGTGCTTGTGAGCAAGAAGAACATGCAAGAGAACAATACTGGACGTAGAGAGAAAAGTGGACAGAAGGAATGATGCAAATGTGAATAGAATGGGAGACTCGCAGGTTGCCTAGGCGCAATACGTTCAGGACAGAAACAAGAAGGGAAAAAGGGGACGCAGGTGTAGTTTGTTGAGTTCTCTTTGATGATCTTCTAGCACCACACAAGTGTGAAGCAATAGGAACTAATGCTAACAATGAATAACAACCTAAACTAATCAAGCTTGAAATGAAACACACTGCAATGTACCCTAAAAGATAGAGATTAAGAACTCAATGTATTTGTAATGGAAAAAGACTTGCACACTCTTAGCATCTTGGTATCTCCTTATATACAATGTAGGCAAGAGGTGTCGTTTAGGTAAGTGCTAGATTGGAGGATAATTAGCTAAGTTAGGGGGCGTTGATTGGGGCTAGGGGGTGAGATAATTCAGGGTGTGCACTATTATACCGAAAAGGTATTTGACATCCCCTCGTAACGGTGAACACCTCATTACATAACATATTCCCCCCCTCAATGAGGTGGGCAAGCATTTGGCACAAGTGATAAGTGATGACATGATGGCGTCTGTGTTGTAGCAGATACATACTTAGTGAGGAAATCGTCCCAATTGTATGCAATGGACACATATTGCATCCTTAAAAATCCATTGGCCACCAATTCCTTGATGAAGTGATAGCTGCTTTTGATGTGCTTAAGTTTGATAGAGAAACTTGGAAAAGCATCCAGAGAAATTGTAGATTGGTTGTCGTAGTAGAGGATTATTGGTCAAAGATAGGGTATGGGAGCTAAAATTCATGAATGAGCTCAAAAATCCATAATGCTTCCCTAGAAGCAAGGGTGGAATCAACATATTCTGTTTCAGTTGATGAAGAGGCAATTGAAGATTGTCGCTTTGTTTGCCAAGATATGGGTGTATGTGAAATACAGAAGATATATCCACTTGCGCAGAAGCAACGGGGATCATCCCCTGCCCAATTAGTGTCGTCGACATAGCCACTCAAGGAGATGGGTATAGTGGGATCATAAGCATACTTGAGAGCATGTAGTGTTTGGTGGTGAGTAGGTAGCGAAGTGTGCATTTTGCGCCGGCTTGCTTGTGTGCTTTATATGGCTGTGACATAGCTCTAGATAAAATATGGCCAGTGTAACAGAGATCTAAATGAGTGCATGATACGAGGTACCGAAGCTGGCCAAAAAACTTGGGCTAATGAAGAGAGGGCCAATAGAGCTTATCAGTGGGAGTGTAAGCATGGAATTCAGGTGCTAAGTTTTGTTTCAGAGGAAGGGGGTTAAATTTGAGAGAACATGTGCTCCTCCCATAATAATTAAAAAGCTCTTCGATGTATTTTACCTGAGTGAGTTTGATCCATTTTCCATAGGGGTCACGAAGGATTTGAATGCCGAGAAAATACGTCATGAGTCCCTTGTACGCTGATAGAAAATTTTTATTGGAGACAGCCGATAACGCGCATAGTACCATGGTTTTGGTGGTGCCAATGAGTGTGATATCATCCACAAATAAACGCAGAATGGCAAGGCCATCACTTGTATGCCAGATAAAGATATTGAAGTCGACAGTGAGTCGCTCCCAGCCACATGTAATGAGATAATTGTGTATGCAAGTGTACCATTCACGTGCATATAGTTTAAGGCCATATATGAGTTTATTTATCTTGCAAACATAATTAGGATAGTAGGGATTTACAAAGTGCGGTGGTTGGGTCATGTAAACAATCTCATAGACACGAGTACACGATGACCGTCAATACACAGAGATACGTGCTGATTTCAATCGACGTTATGTTTGTGCGATACATTATTAATATTTATACAAGGTAAGTTATGCCTCTTCGTGTGTTCACACATGCAGACGAGTATTACTTCCTACAATAACAACATAGACTACAAGGAATTTCGAAGTATCGATCAAATCATAGATGTAGACATATAAACAAGCATACATGTGAGAAGCTCATTTAATTTTAACAGACAGCATAATTCTGCTTATTTTTTTTACCTTGATTTTCTAAGAAGGTTTTTAGGCAATCTGAAAGGAGGGAGTGTCCACGTGTAGACAATGCTTAGAAGACACCTGAAGATCCTTTGTGGCATTAATCCAACCTGGCTTTGAGGCCCACCGTGAAGTTCTGACTCATGTAATTACACTGCAGCCCACCATCCGTCGGCTGGGATCCCCATCGCACACTCGCAATTTCCCAAACCTCTCGCACAAGCAATATGGCTATGGTGGCCCCAGCCGCCTCGGCTCTTGCTATGGCGTAGTTATCTGCAGCACTTGCAAGAGAGATCCTCGTCCTTATCAGCTCGTAGAAACCCTTCCGGCCTACGGTTCAAAGCAACGCATGTCGGTTGCCGGTAGAATGTAGCCGTTAGGTGACCGTTGACCAAAACGGTCAAGTCGCGAAGCTCATGCGCAGTTTCGAACGCCTGACTTCACATCTCAAAAGCATTGCCTTAACCACGGCACTACGTGCGTGCATGTGCACACGATGTGGCGCAGTTAATTTGAAAGCTTGTTCTTTCTTAAATTACACATGAACAACGCCATTATCAGCATATTCACAGTCAGATTTCCCTAGTGAGAGACCTCCCTCCATGATCACGCCACAGAAGCCACTATCGCGATTTGCCACAGTCGTAAGAGTAAATTTGTAGGGATTTTTGATACCTCATGGCTGGTTTTAATGATTTTTCCAGGTGATCAAAGAGTCAACTCAGTCAAGAGGGCTCATGTACGCTTCTCGACGTAGTCTCGCGACTTTTGTTTTCAGATCATGCGTTCACAACTTCACATCAGATTTTCAGCGTTCATTAATGCACACAGACCAGCTCTTGTGTTTGGGTTTATGTATACGTGTGTGTGTGTGTGTGTGTGTTCAGCTAGATCGTGCGAGCAGGTATCTCTGCGCGCAAACTGTCTTTCCAGTCTTGCAAGTGATGCTATAGGGTGATTTTGTTGCATTGTGTGAGGGCTTCACGTATCAGCCCACATCAGATTTTTATGTGTATTTGGACTCCCCATACTGGCTAGTAGTGTTACTAATTATCGGACTCTCAAGGATGTGGCATCCTTTGCCACATCCTTGAGAGCTTCCAAGTGGCGCGCATGTTGACCTGCTGGGCCGGTGCAGGAGGTCAAGCTTGGGCACTTAGAAATTTTGGCAGCACCACCCCTTGCACAAAGAGCAAAATGCTCAATCAAAATGTTGATTAAGCAATGCAGAGAATGAACCCGCAGGAATTGAACTCAAAGCCTCACGAAGAAAGGCGAAGGTTCCAACCACTAGCATAGCAAGCGGGGTCAATGCTGAAGCCCGTGTTCAATTGTAATCATTGTTTAAATGCGCGCGCGGGGGGGGGGGGGGGGGGGGGGGGGGGGGGGGGGGGCGGGGTTGTTTAACCTTTTAGGCATTGATCGGTTGCCGAATAGGCGGGACTCCTTGCCACGTAGGCAGAGAATCCAATATCTAGCTCAAACCGACATGTTGATGCAGTTAGTAGGCAGTCTATTGCGAGGTACTTTTGGACATTGTTTACAGCTTGTTTTGAGGGATTTTTGATACCAATTGTAGGGAGTTATGGCCATACATTCTATCAAATATTCAGCCTTTCATGTGTGCTGTTCAGATGAACGATTTTCAAGGCTTATGCATAGGTACACAAGTCAACCCATTGCGGTACACTAGTGCAGTGCTTGGTGGTTGAAGTTTTTTCCTACATTTGATATAGGTTTTGGCTTTGAGACACTTAGGCCAGATTTTGGGTTCGTTATGTTCAACCATGTAGCTTCGTTTGGATTAGCACATAAGGGCCTCCTCGATGAAGAAGTTAATACTTGTCTGCATGTGAACGCATGAGAGACACCACTTAAACTTGTATAAATTACTATGAATGAAACAAACAACAATGTCGATTGAAATCAGTGAGTGCGTCCCTGTGTATCAACGACCATGGTGTACTCGTAGCCTTTGTGTAATAGATAAGTATTCTATCTCTCTCTCTCTCTCTCTCTCTCTCTCTCTCTCTCTCTCTCTCTCTCTCTCTCTCTCTCTCCCCTACATAATATCATCGTAGCCTCATCCTGGAGCGCCTGTGCGAGCCCACATATTTTCCATGCTTTTGCTAGTTCAATCATTCTAGAACTTGCAGCCCTGAATCTTAGGCATGGTCGCTTAGCCTATCGCCACCTGCACCACCTTGTCTTGCACCACTCTCTCCCTCAAGGCCACCCTCACTGACGTCTTGACCGCAAGCCTTATCGCTTCCTGCTGCACCGATAGGCTCTTCGGCAACATCCCTTTACCCACGTAATTTTCTACTCCTATGCCTTCTTTCCCCACTGCATTGCCAGCCCATCCTATAGCCCTTGCCCAACAACTCGCACCACCGTGTTTCAAAGTGCTTGCCTACACCAACCTCTTCTGTATTTGGCCACCATACACTGCGTCCACTTCGAACCCTCTCTCAGCACCTTTCCTATCTCCTCTTGCTTGCCTTATTAGACCCTCTGCAAGCAGGCCACAGCCACTCCCAACCCGTTGCATCTTACACTCCATCGCTTCCTCCTCGGCTTACTCAACGCTACGCAAACTGCAGTACCTTTTGCGCGACGTCATGTTATGAACAAAGGTATTGAAGAGAGTGCTTGTTCAAGCATTGGTTTCTACCATTTCAACCTTTGCAGATTTTATAGAAGACCTATGCTCGCTCATTGAACATGAAAATGCTTTTCAATTGGAACAAGCTATGAATACTATGATTATCGATGAATGCTTGTTTGGTCTCTCACCTTGTCGAGAGCTTTGCATACCATGCTCTTTGCGTGAGCCTCACAAATATCCACCACACATACGTTATTGATACTCTCATGGAAGTATCCTTATTACAATTGAGCTCCGATATAATCTTGATGGAAGTTACAAGCTTGCATATCAATGCCATACACCTTCACACACATCAAGAATGGATGATAAAATTGACCATAACCACCTTTGCTTAGTCCCATCAATAATTTCTCCTTATGAAAAAGCCCTAGATGATTCTTATGACAAAGCCCTAGCCGATCCCCGTGATCCTTTAGAATTAAAACAATCTTTGGCTCTCTCCGCTAATATTGATGTACCCATCACACTCCTCTATCACTTACATATCCTTCCTTTCCATATTCTCTATTTCATATGCATACCTTTTTTCTACCAGATCTTCCACACATGTTTAAGCCAACCTCTTCACAATTTCCTACACGCTTCACTTAGGCGATATCATCTATGAAACCCAAACTATGAAACATCATATTCATGCCAAAGATGGCGTAGGCAACCAAGATAAACAAACTCCCAAGATGTTTATTGAACTGCCAAATGAAGCATTAAAATGGATTATGGAGGCCTTTCCCCTAAGCAAACAATCAGTTATTGCCCAATGAGGGCACTAGTCAAAGGCCCACAACGGCCATACTCCCACAATAGATGAAAAAATGAATAGCCAAAAGAATGGCATGCAAGCATGGAAAACAATGAAACCATTGCTTAGCACAAGTAAACCCCATTGAGGGATCCCAGAGTGATAACAAAAGCACACTTTGAAGGTGAGGAAACACCTTACATGCCTCTCTAAAAGGCCAAGATGCGCAAATGCTAATCGCATCCTCTGAGCCAATTGCAAGCCAAGATGTGCAAATGGTAATCGCATCCTTTGAGCTAACTGCAACACCCACATGGTCTCCATTAAAATTGGAGTTAACATAGACCTCCATACTCCACATTAAGTGGACTTGACAAATCATCCCAAGCCAAAGCTAAGATATTGGATGTATTAAAACTAGGTAACAAATTTGAACAAGAGAAAAAGCTCTTCTTTGCTTGAGGGGCGCTATGGGAGAATGATGTTGTTACCGCACAGCATTACCGCAGAAGAGGAGAGAGAGAGCTTCAAGAAAGAGAGAGATTGTATGTTGCAGCCCCGCCGACGTGTTTTCAGATTTTTCCACGAGTATTACCGCATATATAGCCGCCCATATTACCGCAATAGAAAAAGAATCTAGGCGGCCCATTCCTCTCCCACTTTTCCCTTTCTATAAATCCTATTCTATTTTGTTACTTTTCAGAAATTGGTACCCCCTTTTTGCATGGAGTGTAAGAAATCCCATTCTCATTGGGATTTTTAGTACCTCTCTTCTCTTTGCTTGCCTCATCTATAGGTATGATCTCCTACTCTACTCATTTGTACTCCATGAGATTCTATATCAAAAAATATTTTGTTTCCACCTCAAACTCTTATGTCAACTATGCATTCATATGAAAATGGCAAGCGAACAATGATCAAAATTGTATTGTCTTGCGTTCATAAACAAATAGCCCTTTTGTACAGCATAAGTAGAGAAAGAAGACAAAATCCAAAAGATATTTATTAATTTTCATCCTCCAAGAGATCTCTACAAGTTCTTACATCCATGTCCAACCCCATGGTAGCTAAATCAACAAATAAATCTATTGATTCATCCTCTATAGCCTCTCCTATTGAATCATCATCATCCTCTCCATCCTCGTCCTCCTCCTCACTATGGTTGGTTATTGGGAATGGTTGGTTCTCCTCGACCTCAACTACATCATCGTCATTGGCGTCTTCTTGAGATGGTATGGTGGGATCTGTCAAAGTCTCTATGTTCGTATCTGCAAAGATAGATCTGCTCTGTGGTGTGACTGGAATAACATACCAAAGTCGTCTTCGATACATACAAGGCACATAAAACACATGTAGGTCATAGAGCAAACAACAACATGAATGTAGTTTTATATGTATCATATAATGTTTTAGTGAGTTGAACATGGACTTTACCTACTCACAACTACTAGGTTGCACCAAGTTGTCGGTCTTCCCGCGATGAAATTGCCCGGAGTCTACCATATAGAGCCCATTCTCATGTCTCTTAACCTCACCCACAAACCATCGGCAGTCAAAGAGATATTTGTGAAATGTTCTGAAATCCACTTTGATTATCCTCTCTATTGTTCCACATTCCCTCACCTCTTGTGTTGTCGTGTCAAAGTTGCCCATAACTCCACTATCGTGAGTGGTTCGACGCTCATCTATCTTGCGGTTCGAAAATGACATCCTTCGGACCACATAGAGTTGAATGTGAAGGCCTGCAAAAACCAATCAAGATACATGAGAGAGAGAGAGAGATGACACACATACACACACACACTAAACACATTGAGTATATTACCCTTGGTAGACATCCTCGCGCGTACTCCCATTCTTTAGGGCTTATTTGTTTTCCTTGTGCCTTGGCCCTGGTCATGGCATTGTGTATCCACCCAACTGAAATTAGATCAGGGTATTTGGAAAGCTCTTTAGGAAAGGGAGGTGCTCCCCTATCGCCATGTGACCTCTTCCATGCTTCCCTCTCCCTTTCTCTCGTTGTACACACCTCCACATACATATCCACCCATTTGCCCATGATGGGAGCATTGAGTAGACAATGGTTGTTGACTATGGCTTGAAATTCCCTATCCAAAATCAAGAGAGAACCTTTCCCACTTAGACTGTTTGTGTGTTTTTTTGGATCCTCTTCCTCCGTCTTTAAACGAGGCAATGATGGGTCTATTGTGAAAAGATATTGAGAGACATACACAAAAGCCTCTTGTACAATCCAACCCTCTACCATGCTTGCCTGAACACATGAAACCATTAGTGATTAAAGTAACCAATAAAAAGCGTTGTGAATACAATCCAATCCTAATAAGGTTTAAGGCTTAAGATCGATGATACCTCTGGTTGTGATCGTAGCCTTACAAAGTCTTTCAAGGTCTTTAGGAACCTCTCAAGAAAGAACATCCACCTGGAGTGAACCACACCACAAATGGCTATCTCCTCAACAAGATGGAGCAATAGGTGAACTTGGCTAACAAGGATAGTACGTGGGAATGCATCCTCAATAGCACAAGTTGCTTCAATCGCTAGAAGTCGAGCTGTTGGAATGGCTGAAACTTCGATTTCTTTGGAACTCACAAACCTGTAACCAAAAAATCCTTCATAATCTTCATAGTAAAGTTAGTCTTCAAAGTAAAGTTTAGGAGGGAGGATCAAATGTGCTATACCTAACAACTTCTCCCACCTTGAATATTGCAGCCTTTACCTTCATGTCCGCAAATCCACTAATGCTAATTGGAAGCACAAACTATTGCACAAACAAAAAGACTTATTAGTATCCAGAACCCTAAACCACATACACACACACTCACATACACACACACACACACACACACACACACACACACACATTACCTGAAGAATCTTGTGCCAATCATGGGATTTGAGCCCATACAGTTGTGTGGATCCTCCTTTCTTAGTTTTAGTGAGGCCCCATGCGAGGTGTGGCCGAAGGAGGGAGCCTCCTTATGGCCCTCATGTCCTCTCTAGTCCCCAATGAATCTTTCTTGCCTACTATGTGATCCCATATAGCTTGCCCAACATTTTTGAACACATGCATTGGATCCAATAGGTGTTGGATTTTCAATGAAGCCCAATAGGGTAGTGATAAGAAAATAGAGTACCTAGACATACCCCTAGGTGGATCATTTGGAGGAGGCAATGTGTTGTGATGCTCGTTCCAATGTCTTGCCCAATCGGCCATGGTCCAATGGAGTGGCTCCATCCCATTGCGCGGTGGAGCATAAGATCTATGTGTGGGCGGCAAGAAGCGATGGTTATTGGGGTAGATCACCTTACCAAGTAGAGCGGGTCTCGCTGTCACGAGTGAGGGTCCACAAGTTGGGCATACACTATGTACAGATGTCGATAGTCCTACAATAACAAAAGACATAACCGCATATAAGTGACCAATGCAAAGACATTAAAGAGCGTCACAAAGTATAAGCTTACCAGAAATCTCTCCAAGCCCGGGGTAATCATGCATGGTCCATATGAGAATGCACTTGATCATTGTGCGCTGATCACGAAGTGGTCTTGATACATCAAAAACATCTATGCCGTTCCATAGCTCTTGAAGCTCTTCAATCAAAGGTGCTAAATATACATCCATGTTCTTCATCTTGTGTTTTCCTGGGACTAGAAGAGAGAGCAAAATGTTCCCCTTCTTGGTTGACTCCCATGGTGGAATGTTGTAGTTCACAACAACCACTGGCTAAGTACTCCATGAGGTAGACCGATGCCCAAATGGGTTTACCCCATCACTAGCCACACCAAGCCTCAAGTGACGAGGCTCTTCTCTAAACTCCGGCCATGTCTGCTCAATGTGTTGCTATGCTGGCGAGTCAGCCGGCACTTTCATAACCCCATCGGTGGAGCGATTTGCATATGCCATGTAAGAAGCTCGCTTGTTCCTTTGGTGTTGAACATGTGCTTGATGCGGTAAATGAGGGGGAAATGACAAAGAACCTTGCGAGGTATTGTGGTTCCTTGCATTCCCTCTTTGTACCTTGATTCTCCACACTCAGGGCAAGCATCAAGCCCTGCATGTTCATTGCCGAATAACACGCAATCATTGACACATGCATGTATGGGATCATAGTCCATCCCAAGCCCTGTCACCACCTGTCGTGCCTTCCTTCAATTTTCTGGAAGATGATTGCCTTTAGGCATCATCTTGCCTAATAGCCTATGACATAATTCAAAAACACTCGTTATTGCATATAACCACGAAAAAAACTCACAACTAACACTTATTACACTTAAACGTACCTCAATAGTGCATCGACCTCTGCATTGCTCCATCCAAACATTGCTTGAATATTCAAGATCTCAAGAGATGCTCGTAATATGGAGTAGGAGCATCCCTCGTAAAGAGCGGTGTGTGTTGCCTCTAGCAATGAATCTTTGGTTTTTTGGGCGGCTTCTTCACATGCACACTCAGGCTCACACTCATTCGCCGCCTCACGTGCAAGAAGATCCTCAACCATATTGTGCAAATGATCTTCCTCCACCTCCATGTGGGGTGGGGTGGTGGGGAGATCCCCATATGTGGTGGATGTAGGATGTGCATGCGCTCGTGTGGACCCACCCACATCGGTCGGCGGGTGTGACCCCCCTCCCATGACTGCTTCCTGGTGCAATCGCTCTTTCATCCTCCTCCCGCCTCCGCCCCCAATCACACTCCAATGGGGAGCGACATCAATGGATGCCAAAACCCTCGGATCGCTAGTTTCCATTCGAGCGCGTTTTCTCGGATCGTCCCATAGTCCATAATCATCCACGTGAGCCAAGCATATACGCCGAAGCCGTGCAATCGCACGCTTACATCACGTACATGGACATGGTAGTCGCTCGCTCAACCATCGAGTTCGTTCCGCGCCAACCGGCGGACCCACGTCATCCCAATCAACCTGCACACACGACCACACACTAAATAAGAAAAAATTAAATAAAGAAAAGAAGAATCAAGAATATTGGTACTGACATGACTGACACTCATTAAAGATAGAGGGGACTGTAAGGTAAAGAGGTAGGTACAAGAGGTCATGCAGTCAACGTAACCTTAATGTCTCATCAGAGATTTTCGCGGTAATACACACGGGAGCTGGCGCGGTAATAAGCTCGGTAAAATGCCCAGCAAAATTTTTTATATAAAGGGGGCACCTGCGTGCCCCCGTAAAATTGAATGCCAAAAATTCAAAAACGAGCTCCTCTTCTACGCGGGCCTGTTTCCCTCTCCATCTCCAAGCTCTCTCTCCTTCTCCCTCTCCATCTCCAACCTCTATTACTCTCTTCATCTCCATCCCCACCATATCCAAGCGATCGAGGTCACGACTGTAAGTGCTCGAACTCTCTCTCTTTCTTCTCGTTCTTCTACACACACACACACACACACACACATGCACACACACGCACACACACACTATTTTGTGCACAATCACACACTAATGCCTGCATTAGTGAGTGCATGCGTTACAAGCACACACTAATGCTTGCATTAGGGTGTGCTTGTGCATGCATTAGTGTGTAAATGCACCAATGCATGCAGAAGCACACCCTAATGCAAGCATTAGTGTGTTGCATTAGGGTGTGCTTGTGCATGCATTAGTGTGTGCAAGCATTATACACACACAGTAATGCTTGCATTAGTGTGTGATTGTGCACAAATTAATGTGTTTTCACACACTATTTTGTGCACAATCACACACTAATGCCCGCATTAGTGCGTGCATGCGTTACAAGAACACACTAATGCTTGCATTAGGGTGTGCTTGTGCACGCATTAGTGTGTAAACACACTAATGCATGCACAAGCACACCCTAATGCAAGCATTAGTGTGTGCAAGCATTATACACACACACTAATGCTTGCATTAGTGTGTGATTGTGCACAAATTAATGTGTTTTCACACACTATTTTGTGCACAATCACACACTAATGCCCGCATTAGTGTGTGCATGCATTACAAGCACACACTAATTTGTGCATTAGTTAGTTTCTACACACTAATTTGTGCCCAAGCACACACTAATGCAAGCATTAGTGTGTGCATGCATTAGTGTGTTTCCACACACTAATTTTTGCCCAAGCACACACTAATGCAAGCGTTAGTGTGTGCATACCTCTCTAGCACACACTAATGCTTGCATTAGTGTGTGCTTGTGCACAAATTAGTGTGTCTACACACTAATGCATGCAGAAACACACACTATTGTGAGCATTCGTGTGTGAAAAAATTGCACACACTAATGCAAGCACTAGTGTGTGTTTGTACACTAATTAATTAGTGTGTGAAAACACACTAATGCATGCACATACACACTAATGCGAGCATTAGTGTGTTTCCACACACTAATTTGTGCCCAAGCACACACTAATGTTTGCATTAGTGTGTGCTTGTGCACAAATTAGTGTGTCTACACACTAATGCATGCACAAGCACACACTATTGTGAGCATTGGTGTGTGAAAAAATTGCACACACTAATGCAAGCATTAGTGTGTGCTTGTGCACTAATTAGTGTGTGAAAACACACTAATGCATGCACACACACACTAATGCGAGCATTAGTGTGTGCATGCGCTGCAAGCACACACTAATACTTGCATTAGTGTGTGTGTGCATGCATTGGTGTGTTTTCACACACTAATTAGTGCACAAGCACATACTAATGCAAGCATTAGTGTGTGCATGCGTTACAAGCACACACTAACGCTTGCATTAGTGTGTGCTTGGGCATGCATTAGTGTGTTTTCACACTAATGCTTGCCCAAGAACACACTAATGCAAGCATTAGTGTGCATGCATTACAAGCATACCAAAACATACCTCCATGTGGGTGTGCGATGATGTTGATTGAGACCCCAATGGTCACCGAGAAGCCCAACGATAGATTAAGGTCCAACACACACACACTAGATTAATTTCTTTGCCACACACTAACGCACACACACAATAGATTAATTAGAAGCACACACACACACACACACACACTAAATGGATGCAAAAAAAAAGCACACAAATCATTTCTTAAATAGGAGATAAAAGGAATCCTATGCAGGGAGGAATCCTATCCAATAAAGAATCTCACTTTGACTAGAATCCAATGTTAATTAGGGTCCCTTTTTTTGTGAAATTGTAGGATATGGCATCCTCTTCCACGCCCGGCTATCGATCCATAGAGGAATTTCTCGCCGAGGGACTCTCTTACGAGGATGCTTGTGATGCTTACTACTCGCAGTCTTCCTCCCGCCAGTCACAATCCACCTTCGGCTTTCGATGGTTCCGAGATGCAGTACACAACCCCGACCTCGAGAAGGCATACCGCGCCCAGGCAGAGTGGCTATCCTTGCAGCAGAGTCTTCTAGGGCGGTACACACCAGCACTATGGGCTCTCACCGCTTGTGACACATGGCGCCGGCACTCCGATCGTGTAGAGTGTGCCTCCTAGTGGGCCTCCCTCCACCTTACCCTCGACTTTCCCGTCACCCGCAGCTCCCTCCACCTTGCATTCGTAGCGATCCACTCCCGCACCGTCGAGTTATCCGTCGCCTACACCACCCAGCGGTTCGGGCTCGGACCAGCGCTCTTCGGGTGGCCAGCGCTCTTCCCGTAGTGGTGGCTCACGCTCTCGTCGAGGTAGTGGCTCGTGCTGCTTTGGTGATGGAGGGGGCAGTGCTAGAGATTCACCTCCTCTTACACCCCGACCTCCTCGCTCACCCCTTGGAGCTCCACATGAAGATGAGGACCGCGATGCGAGGACCGCGATGCGCCCGCCCCGGACACTCGTGGCTACTACTATTATATACATCGAGGGGAGGAGGTGGATCTAAGATTCTCTTTGGGAAGGACATTTCGAGGGCACCTTAACCAGCTGATCCACTCGACATACCAAGATTGCTTTAAATCTTTCAAAGATCAGGACCCAACCGACTTGACGTACATTCACACGACATTGCTCATGCGGTTCCCTAATCCGGAAGTGGAAGAGTTCTCCAGGCAGTGGCTCGAGGAGTACGTCAAGAATTTCTTGAAAAATAAGAAAACATTTGAATCTGAGGGTCACAACTATCGCCCTGGAAATGTTCACGACGAGGAGTGGGAGAAAGCCCAGGGCGAGCTGGAGGACGAGAGAGCGGCAGGTGCTAGGGCGCACACTCGGCAGGTGGAGGCGAGGGCGCAGCAAACGCCCACGCATTACGGCTCGGGCGGAAAAGCAGCATGGAAAGATAAATTTATGAGTGCGCGTATTTTCATTTGAATTGATTTAATTTGTGGTAATAAGGTTAGGTTTGTGATATTTTTTAATTGATATACATCAAAATATTACTATGACCCGCCCAAGCCGAGAGATCCAGAGATACAGAGAGAGCCACTCCGAATATCAGACATGGTGCTGGCTGTATGAAAACAACAAAATCAATTGCGAAGAATTTGAAAATGTATGTCGTACATTACAGCCTGTAAGTGTGAACTTTTTTTTTTAAATGAGTGCATGCAGAATTATGTATCCATTTGTATTAATTAAAGGTTTTGTTGTTTTTTACTTCTCCAGAGTCAAGGAGTCCCTCGAGAGGTCCCAGGATCCGAGTAGCTCAATCCTCCAAGTGTTTTCGGGCCCGTCTTCTTTTGGCCTCAGTTGTATAGCCCCCATGTATCATCTATTTGGGCAATTTTGTAATATCCAATATAATTAAACACTTGATTTTGGACCAAAGTCTTCTTTTGGCCACAGTTGTATAGCCTCTGCCATGCATCGCCTATTTGGGCAATTTTGTAATGAACAGTTTCTCTAATATAATTAAACATTTGATTTTGGCCCAAAGTTTTTGTGCAATGAAATTGTTGTTTTTTCTTTATTAAATGTATAGGAAAAAAAAGGCAAATGACCATTTGGATGGGTCCTACCAAGGACCATCCAAATGGTCATCTGCTTTTTTTTTAAAATACTCGCGTGCGTGGTAATGGTTGCCGTAACTCTTACGGTAACGCCCGCGGTAATAAGCGCGGAAATATAGCCGGGCCGATTACCGCACGCATTGCTGAAGGACCATTACCACGCACATTGACTCCAGCATTACCGTCCTCGAGATTTTTTGACTTGAACTTTTCCTTTGTTTT
Source organism: Adiantum capillus-veneris (assembly GCF_014529385.1). Taxonomy (NCBI): domain Eukaryota; kingdom Viridiplantae; phylum Streptophyta; class Polypodiopsida; order Polypodiales; family Pteridaceae; genus Adiantum; species Adiantum capillus-veneris. The sequence continues at coordinate 57,905,748 of NC_140960.1, forward strand.
TGTGCGTCTATCTGAGCGGTAATGTTCTCCAAATGTCATAGGGGGGGAGAAAAATGAAGACAAGTTCGAGAAGAGCACAAATATGCTTTTACATCAAATCAAATCATTAGCAGGTGCTAATAATATCAAGAACCAACAAATCACCTCAAGACAATAGTTGCAGCTTTCAAGCTTCTCACAAAGAACACACATCGTTAGTTAGGCACACATATTAATGCTTAGTAGTTATCACTAACACCTTTTTGAATGTAGCACAATTTCATAAGCACAATAAACAATCATATACACACGTGCACTAATCATGAGATTCTCACTTACCCTTCTACGGACATTCGTATTAAGGGGGAGTGAAGAAGTTAATACTTGTCCACATGGAACGCATGAAGAGACACCACTTAAACTTGTATAAATTACTATAAATAAAAAAAACAATAACGTCGATTGACATTAGTGAGTACCTCTCTCTGTATCAACGGCCATGGCATACTCGCGGCCTCTATGTAATAGATAAGTCCTCTCTCTATCTCCCCCCCTCTCTAACTCCTACACTCGATGGGTGTGCAGTTGTGACAGTTGGTCTGTTTTGTTGCGGGAATTCTTGCCGCATGCCTATGCACCTCGCTTGACTTGCGAGCGGGCCATTTTGATGCAGACTTGGCACTACGTTTTGGAGCTCGGGATCAGCCCATTATGTGTCATGCGAGTGTTTATGTTCAGCCCCTGAGCATTACAATATTCCCGCCCTTGCCTTTGACAACCCCGATTTGTTTCCAAGTCCGTTTTCAATCATATAATTCTCATGTTAAATGTATTCTCTCTTCCATGGGCGGCAGGCGCATCTGCATTGATGTTTGACATGCCTACATATGCGGCAACATCCTTCTCACTAAGGATTACGGCATTCTCAAAGACAAGCCTTCCAAGTTTCACAATGCCCCACTTCCTACATGCCTCTCAAACACTAAGCCAAAGCACGATCATTATGGCCAGAACTTTTGTACATACCGCTTTGCCAAGAAGGTCCATCATACAAGAGTAATGCTCCATAGCTGGAGAAATATCATAGCTTTCACCCATAAGCTAGTTTTTTTCTATACACACATGACCCATCTTGAAAATACTTACTACTACCAAACCTAAGGGCGTGACTAGTGTGGCAAACAATTAGTCGTTCAGTGATCCAAAGTGGTGACATATATATAAAGGCTCTAGCCTCTTAGAATATATACTCATAAATTTAGTCGATTTCGATTACATAAGGGCGTTCAAAACTCTGCAAGACTCTTGCGTTCCACCCACTACCCATTCCCTTGTCCCAACGTTTTGCTTCGTTGAACTCTAGTCTCCGTCTACGTACCTCTTTGTGTTGCGCTTGCACGCTTGGCCCAAGCTCTAGCCTCTAAACTCCATGTTTAAGGACGGCCACAGGCAATCAATTCTACCTACCAGGGCCAGCGCACCAATCAAGACAGCGTTCCCTGATCAATAGGGCAACAAAATATCAAGCTTGTGTTTCTCCCGAGGCTCCACGGGGCCCTAGCTGTAGACTTCAATTCTTTTTCTCGAGCGTAACAACCTAAATGAATTACAGGTTTTTGAAAAAATTCCTACGATTTATTTCAAGACAACGTCATGGAACTTTCTCTTATTTAACCGGGTAATTACCAAATATGACATAAAATTTCTCCCTCAATTTTTTTTCGTTGGGATTCCCGATCTGTAATAAGTTCATGACAAGTTAATAAAATTGCAATTCCCATACTCAAGACATCAGTGTTTCTTCTCTAGTATTTCTTCAACATCATAACAAGGCAAGGAGCCAGCATCGCTTTGTTCTCCAGCGTTTCTTCTTAGCATAACAAGGCCATCGTTTCTTCTTCACTCGCGTTTGTCTTCCTCTCTAGGTCGGTGCTTTTACGTTGTGCAATGGTCATTATAAATTTTAATATGGTCTCATTTCTTCAAGATTTAAGATTTGCTTATATCCAAGGGGCCTTGCTTAGTTGGTTAGAGGGTTGGAATGGCATCACCAAGGTGGTAGGTTCTTGGTAGTATCGAAGGCAAAGGATGGTGCAGGTGCCCCGCCCTGATGCGCAGTGTTGGTGGAATCAACAAGATGACTTGTCAACACTTATTGAAAAAAGATTTAAGACTTACAAAACTTACAAGTTTTATGCTAGCTCTAGTTTACTAGTTTACTGTTTATTATGCTTTTCCACGGAGTTGAGAACTTTAAGGTTTACAAATTAATCTACAAATTTACAACGTTTAAAGGCCTTAAATGCATAACTTTAGCACCCAAAGTATGGGACGAGACGTATGATACACGTATTCGACGAAGTTTTTGAGGATAAAAAATAAGATACATGGTCTTTTTTTAAATGAGATACTTCTTTTATAAACCTAGGGTTCCCACAAACACTAGAAATCAACATACATTTAATCTCCAATTAATCCAATTCCATATGACAAAACTTAGAGCTTCAAAGCTCAAAAGTCAACTTCAATAAACAAGAGTTGACGAAACACCAAAAGTCCCTTTGCCATTAACCATAAACAATAGAGATATACAGAAATACTTTGGAGACATTACAAAACACAAAGGGCTAATGCAAATCGATTGTAATTGTCCACCAATGGTAAAGGACACAAATACAACGTAACAAACATGGTAATAAAGAACATGTTGTATCAGTGCCACATAGGCACAAACAATCACTACTCTGTATTATAAATATAATTTTATGTTGTATCAGTGCCACATAGGCACAAACAATCACTACTCTGTATTATAAATATAATACACATAAAATAAAATACGTCATGGTACTTCATATAACCATTACAAGTGTGAGGGCCATGTCAGGGGTCGTCGCGGTTGAACCATCTCCAAATGGATACACCACGATTCTTGACATCTCTCCCGCTTGAGACCGACACCAAGACAAGACTCCTCTTGCTCTTCGACGCTAACCCAAGGGGGTGATAACATTCACCTTTCCTCATAGGAAACCGCTAACCCCAAAATATCTTTCGTTATTGCTTCAAAATTTCCAATCAAAGTCATCAAACACTAAATTTGAACTCAACCTTCCAGGGTCAACTGGTGGGAGTTCTGTAATTCACCTTTGGTTCAAGGTCACTGATGCTTTTTTCTCGGTTATGACTAAGCTTAGCCATCAATACGTTCCCCTAAGATGAGTGTATTTACTAACTACATGAATCCCTCGTTCCCAAGTTTGATTCCCGCTCCGTAGATCAAAATCTCTTTCCCCCGGTCTTGACTTAACTTAATGGACAACATAAAATTGGATTCAACGTTTTGGCCAACAATTAAACTCCGAAATCTACCCTTTCACCGAATTGATAGGTAAATGCACATTTCCAAGGTACATTACAAGAGGTTATGTACACTTAAGACGCTTTTAGCGACGAAAATACATTGGGTTTTTATACTCCCCGACGTCGCTAAGATCGTTGCTAACAGCATCGCTACAAGAACGTCACTATAATCGTCACTATACATGACGCGTATAGCGACGCATATAGCCACGGTTGTAGATTTTCTATAGTGGCGCTTATAGCGACGCCCGAGAGTAAAAAAATTTGGGTGGCAGGGCATTCACCCATCAACCATATTGAATGTTTCCATAATAGAGTAAACCTAAATGAATCCAAGATAAGCCTAGATTCACCTTTGAAAGAAAGTGCAAGGTATAGACCCAAAGTGCAAGGTATAGACCCACAAGACAATATAACCATAACACCATTATGCATAGTATTGTTTGCAAAATAAAGATACAAAACTGACAAAAGTAATTGGACGAAAGTAAATCAATGACAATTATACACATCATAGGCAAAATCACTTGATTGTTAAGCTTTGCGAATGTAATAGTTACAACACAATTGTCATTATTGATAAAATACATGGTTTTCCAATAGTTACAAAAAGACGTTTATATGTCATCTCATTATACATGCTATGACAAAAGAAAACTAATGCTATCTGGCTACGGCTAGACTGACGTCGTCTAATCAGGCGTCTCATCGTGTCCAAGCGGCGTATCTGTTGAATTCTTCAAAAAAAAAAAACAATAAGACTTTTTGTAAGTATAAACATATAATTACAAAAAAATTTATTTTCTTAGCTTATCATTAAAATACAACAAATGTAAACGAGTAAAGTGAAATACTAACCATACCACCATGAGAACTCAGAATGTCCATCAAGGCGTTTAAGCCCTTTCTGGATGCGTACTCACGCTCGTATGGTGTCATAAAATATAATATCTAACTTTACCAAATGATTTTCTCATATTAAACTGATCATTTAATGTGGGAGAATAAACGGGAACAAGAGTTAGAATAGAGACATGTGCTTCTAAACCTATCTCAACACGGGACCAAAAGGAGAGATGGTTGCATCTCAATAGGGGTCCAAAAGGAGATGGTCTATCAAAGAGCAATGCGCAATAAGTGCTTCTAGACTTACCTCAGCGCGGGACCAAGAGGAGAGACAATTACATCTCAATAGGGGTCCAAAAGGAGGTAGTCTATCAAAGAGCAATGTGCATCTCATGGAGCTTAAAAGACCTTAGGGTTAGCTTCATTAAAGACCTCCAATGGTTAGTGTTAAAGTCCTTTGACTTTAGGCAAGCTAGGGCTGAGCTTGAGGTGGGAACCCAACCTAAACTTACCTTTGAACTTAGGCAAAAGCTAGGGTTGAGCTTGAGGTGGGAACCAACCTAAACTTGCCTTTGACCTTAGGCAAGCTAGGGATGAGCTTGAGGTGGAAACTCCACCTAAGGTGCTTTCCATGCTTGATGACTAAGGTACTTGAGGTACTTGTCATACTTAATGAGGAAGCTGCTTGAGAAGCTTCCCATGCATGGGGAGTAAGATGCTTGAGTCAAAAAGAGACCCTACACACTTAATGACGAAGTTGCTTGAGAAGCTTCCTATGCATGGGGGGTAAGATGCTTGAGTCAAAAAGAGACCCTACACACTTAATGAGGAAGTTTCTTGAGAAGCTTCCTATGCATGGGGGGTAAGATGCTTGATTCAAAAAGAGACCCTACACACTTAATGAGGAAGTTGCTTGAGACGCCAATGCATGGGGGGTAAGATGCTTGAGTCAAAAAGAGACCCTACACTATTAATGAGGAAGTTGCTTGAGAAGATTCCTATGCATAAAAGTCTCAAAGTTAGGGGAATCTTTGACCTAACCTTCCACTCACCCAAGGGGCACCTCCTTTTCTAAAAGGGCACATGGGACACATGTCAGACTCTCACTAATCTTAACCACATGGTGTGCTTCAATGCTATTGGTTGGGCTAAAGAGGGGTCGAATGAGCTTCTAGTTCCATCCAGCAAATATCTATATATTTTCAAGCTCTCTCTCTAAGGGGTAAGGAGGACACTTGTCAAAAGACTACCCATGTACTGGACTGCATGCTGCATGTGATTGGCTAGGGGGAGAGGGGTCCAATGAGCTTACAGCATGTGGAAAAGTTGCAACTCACCCCAAGCAAGCAAGGGGGCTGCTAGGGGGTTATACACCACACACACACTCATTTTTTGGACCATTCTCACTTGGTGAAAGTTGAGGACCTCCACCTCCTTCTCCAAGCTTGTGAGAAGTAAGAGCCTACACCAACACTCTTGGCTATGAAATGCAAATCCAAGCAAGAGCCATGCTTCAATGCTTAAGGTTGCCATCTTCTCCATCTTCATTACTATGCTATTATGTATGCTAGCAAGAAGAGTGATGATAAGTGAGGAACTATTTTTTTCTCCTATGAATGTTTCTTCTTCCTCTTCGCTACCCTCATTACACGCTAGCTCTCTCCACCTTCGAAGGTGTTTGAGGCCTTGGGACTGAGGCTTGGGATAGTTAATGCTTTCTACAAAATTTATATTATGCTTGTGATGCATGAAGCTTTCCATCTTCATTGCATCACCTAGGTCACAAGGAACACAAAGATTGTATTATACCAAGTCTCTCTTTATAGGAGAAATTATAATACAAATTCCTATTGGAGGGGGGACTGGCTCCATATGAATCCGGTCCTCAACTATTGTCATGTTCTCTAAACTCTCTCTCTTGAAAAAGTATTGTTCATGCCAAGTTAACTAAGTACCATGTTTATGTTTCTACCATCAATTAAGTTCACCCGCTATGCTCACAAAGTAACCTCACAAAAGTGCTTCACCTAATTTCCTAATTCCGCTATTCTCAAAGTTCATAGGCCATTTCCATTACATTGGTATTAGAGTATTTGGTTTCTCTTTTCTTGCTTAAGAAGAGAGGTCCTTAAGTAACCTATTAATGGTTGATTTTATTAATTATATTAGGATAAGTGGGACCGGGATCTAGTATCGGTTTTGTTGAGCCCACTATGTGGGATATGGTGCACACCTCGGGGGCTTTGGTCTTTGCTACTCCTCTCTATGTTAGACTCACTCCACTACTCTATATAATTAATCAATTTGAGGCGTGAGTGTAGATAAGTGCCTATTTTCAAAGGCTAAGAGGAGTAGCAACTAAGGTTTTGAATTTCCAAAGCATACACTAAGTAAACAACTAAGTTAATAAGCATGGCTAACAATAACCAAGAGAGTAGAATGAACATTGATAACTTTGATTTTTCACATGAAGGTGTTAATGATGATGGCCCCATGTTTGTTAATTATCTTGTCACTAGGTTGCAACAAGCTATGGGCAACCCCGCTTTGCAAGCCGAAGTTACTCAACAACTTTGTGCTTATGGGATTTCCTTTCTCTCCAAGAAGAGAGAGAGCTTGGGAGGCCCCTTGATGAGACTCTCTCCCATGCGAGAGGAGGAATACAAAGAACAAGAAAGTAATGAATCTCTAAGTTCCTCCAAAGATGTGGCTCCATCAAGACGCAGACTATACGATCGCCAACTCCTCCCAAGAGGAAATGGTTAACACATAGTCCTTCTCCTCGCCACTCCAAAGGGAAGAGAGGAAACAAAGGAAGAAAAAGGCAAGAAACAGGTCACCCTCTTCTCCTTCTTCTTCACCTTCCTCCTCTTCCGACGAAAGCATTAGTTATTCTCTTAGAGAATACAAGAGGGGAGGACATCGTAAATCTTACCCTGCATGGTGAAGGTCACAAAAGCTAAAGAAGTTCAAAGAGGAAGGAAAGAGTATCTCTTTTCTCACCTATGATGGCACCTTTGGTGCTACCGACAAAGTATTGGCCTTCATCCAACAATTTGATAAGGCCTTTGGAGATGAGGGCTTCACAGAGTCTTCCAAGCTACACCATGTAGCTATGCACTTCCAAAAATCGGCTCTTCAATGGTGGGCTAACCTTCGTGGAGACGACGAAGCCCCAAAGACATACAAAACTCTACGAGTTTCCATCGTGAAGCAATTCCTTGCAAGTGATGCAAAGGACAAAGTGCTTACCAAATGGTGAAGTTTAAAGCTTGTCTCTCATGAGTCTATCCACAAATATGTGGACAAGTTTTGGGATTTACATCTCAAGGCTACTATCTTTCAAAAGATAGACTTTGCCAAGCAAAAGCAAAAATTATGTGCGGGATTACCCAAAGAGATGGCTGAGTATGTCAACTCTCAACGGCGTGGTTCTATCACCGCAGTATTCCACCACACCATGGTTGCTTCACGCATCAATTTTTAACAAGGGGCTAGACGGAATGTCAAGCCCATGGAAAATAAAGACAAAAGTGATGCCAAGAGAAAAACCGATGCCCAAAATTCTTACCAAGGCCATTCCAACAACAACAACAACAATCGGTCCAAAGAGAAGGGAGTTTACAAAGGTAAATATAAACTCTCTCCTAACGAGCTAGAAGCTTTTTGTAAGGACCACAAATGTTTTAAGTGTGAGGAGCAAGGCCATGGTTATCGTCCTTGCCCCAAGAGAATTGCCCGCAATGAGACTCCTAGAGTTTCTATGTTTGAAGCTCCAAAAGAGGATGCTCATTGCCAAGGATTTCTCCTTTCCTATGCTTGAAGAAAGATGCAAGAGTATGATTCCTTTATTTTGTTTGACCTTGGTTCAACTCACAACTTCATATCCACGGAGTTGACCACTAATCTAGGCATACAAGCCCACGAGATGGGAGATACATTGAAAGCCAATGGAGCTAGATCAAGGGACAAGACGTCTCATTTACTTCCTTAATTGGAAAATTAAGGCTTCATGTCCAAAGCTATCTGGACACAAGGATTTCTTCATCTTTCCTCTCAAACATGAGCATGTTATCATTGGGGAACCATGGTTTAACCGCATGGTTTCCAACATGAAGTTCCTTGAAAGGAGAATCTGCTTCACCTACAAGGAAAAGAGCATGTACATAGATGCTAATGAGTTGGGGAACACCATATCCTTGCAATAAAGGGAATCAAGAGGAATTAAAGTTGTCTAATTTCCTAAATGGATCCCAAGATTTTTTCATTGATGACATCCCTAGTGAGCCACCTCTAAAATGAGGGATGATGACCATGCAATTGAGCTCCTACCAGGAAACTCACTACCTAACAAGCCTTCTTACCAAGTTTCACAAGCTCAACAAGAGGAGATCATGAGGCAAGTGCATGATTGATGGAAAAAGGGATGGTGAGGTCTAGCTCCTCTCCATTTTGTTCACCATTGCTTTTAGTGCAAAAGAAAGACATGTGTGTTGACTATAGAGCACTAAATAAGATCATTATCAAAAATAGATTTCTCGTGCCGCGAGTAGAAGATCTATTTGATACTTTACAAGTTTTGGCCTGACAAATGCTCCAAATGCATTCAAACTCATGATGGAGAAAAATATTCAAGCCATTCAAATTCTCTTGAGGAGTACAAGCGATACCTCCAGGTAATCTTTCAATTTGTGAGAGAGAATAAGCTTTTTATTAATAAAAAGAAAAGTGACTTTTTCCTACAAGAGATTCAATATTTAGGTCACAGTATCTCTAGAGATGGCACCCGTATAGATCCAACAAATTTAGAGATAATAAAAGGATGGCCTAACCCAAGGAATCTACAGGAGGTACGAAGCTTCATAGGTATGTGTGCATACTATAGATGCTTCATTGAAAAAATTCTCGCTAATAGCAAGCCCATTAGATGACTTAACAAAAAAAGAACGTTAAGTATTTATGGACTGCAAAAGTGTAAGAAGCTTTTGAAGAAGCTTAAGGAGAATCTTATCTCTCAACCTAAACTCACACTACTAGATCTCTCAAATCCATTTGACGTCCAATGTGATACTTGTGGTAATTTCCCTGGAGCTATTTTGCTTCAAGAAGGGCATGCCATAGCATATGAGAGTCAAAGACTCAACTTCGATAAGTGAGTATTGGGCAAATACGAAAAAGAGCTACTAGCTATTCTATATGCCCTAAACACGTGGAAACACTATCTCTTGGGGACTCCAGTCATCCTACGAATGGATCACAAAGCCTCAAGAACTTCGTGATGCAAACCAAGCTCTCCGACAAACAAATGAGGTGGGAAAATTTTCTTTTGCAATTTAAATTTCATATTTCTCACATTGTTGGCAAGCACAACCAAGTGGTCGATGCACTTTCACAACAACCAAGGGTAAATGTGGTGACTATAGCAACTCACAATGATCTATCTTTTATGATAGATGAGTATTCTACTAACCAAAACATTAAGTATGTAATTACAGCCTTTGCAATAGGGAAGAAAAAAGAACCATTCACTTTGAAGGATGGTTATCTTCCAAATGGCAATAGTCTATGTGTTAATCACCCATACAATACGAAAGTCAAGTATGAATCCCATACTTCTCCTTATGCTCGCGAGGCAAAGAGGGATTCCATAGTCTACTCTTTGAGGAGTAGAAATGTGTTTTTGTTGGTCTACCATGAAAAGTAAACATACAAGAGTATGTTTCAAAATGCGTGGTATACCAAAAGTTGAAAATTGATCGAGGGAAGCAACTTGGATTGTTTGAGTCGACATGCTTAACAAGAAAACACACGCTATGCCTATCAAAAAGACTATTAAGGCACATCAAATGGCAACCCTCTTCAGATCTCAAATTTTCAAGCATCATGGATTTCCAACATCCATAGTGTCAGACAAAGATCCTAAAATGACCAGTAATTTCTAGAAGGGTCTCTTTTGGAATCTAAGAAGTAGATTAAATTTCTCTTTCGGCCTATCATCCACAAACGGATGACCAAAGTGAAATAACTAATCTAATGATTCTTGAATCAACTAAAAGCCTATGTCATGGAAGTAGATTAACGTTCGCGATTATAGAAGTACCTACCTCTTATAGAGTATGCGTACAATGACATTGTACATACTTCTATGGGAAAAGCACCTTTCGAGGTTAAAGGGGGAAGATAATTCAGTCCCTTACAACTTCAAGTACATGGGAAGATCTTTGCTGCTGATGAATATAGCTAAGACCTACACGAATCTTTTCCAAAGATTAAAGGGGTTATATCCATCTCACAAGAAATGCAAAAAGGGATGCTGCTAATAAGCACAAAAGAGACAGCCTTTAAGGAAAATGATTGGGTCTTGCTAAAGTTTCTCAAGGGTCATCTAAGGCATACTACGGGCAAGAGTCCTATGGACCACCAAGAGTATGATGCTAAACTAGAAAAAAGATACTATGGTCCTTAAATTTCTTAAGCCAATCAATGAGATGGCTTATCAATTGAAGTTGCCCAACCATTGGCTCATGCACAATGTTTTCCATGAGAACCTACATAAGCCTTACAAAGAAGAGCCATCAAAAGAAGCAATAGTTGCAGGCCCTCCAAAAAACGAAGAGCAAGAAGAAGTACTTATATCTAGGTCCATTCTATGACATGAAGACAAGGTATTAAGAAACGGTAAGATTATATGACGATATCTTATTAAGTTAAAGAAGTATCCTTTTAAAGATGCTAAATGGATGCAAGGAACCTAGCTTAAGGATAATATGAACCTTGTCAATGCTTACAATGCTGCACTAGAGTAAGCATATGAAAATGCATTTTAAATGAAAAATGTTTTTGATTTATAAGACTAGTTCTCTTATTATTGTGCACAAATTTAAAAGTATGCATGCTTAGAATCATGTTTGTGGTGACGACATCTCCCAAACACCAAGTAGAACTTGTCACTATACTTTGGAAGTATGATATGGACTAAAGAGCAGACATGCTTGCGACAGCTACGTCTCCCAAGCACCAAATGGACTAGTCATCCATCTTGGAATGATGTTGTCGGGGAAAAAAGGGATCCTCTACCCGCTAAGAAACATGGACTTATGACTAGGCTTTATTTCTCTACCTCATAGTCAAGGACGACTTTGATTTCAAGAGAGAGGTAATGTCATAAAATATAATATCTAACTTTACCAAATTATTTTCTCATATTAAACTGCGCATTTAGTGTGGGAGAATAAACGGGAACAAGAGTTAGAATAGAGACATGTGCTTCTAGACCTATCTCAACATAGGACCAAAAGGAGAGATGGTTGCATATCAATAGGGGCCCAAAAGGAGATGGTCTATCAAAGAGCGATGTGCAAGTAAGTGCTTCTAGACTTACCTCAGCAGGGGACCAAGAGGAGAGATGGTTCCATCTCAATAGGGGTCCAAAAGAAGGTAGTCTAAAAAAACGCAATGTGCATCTAATGGAGCTTAAAAGACATTAGGGTTAGCTTCATTAAAGACCTCCAATGGTTAGTTTTAAAAGTCCTTTGACCTTAGGCAAGCTAGGGCTGAGCTTGAGGTGGGAACCCAACCAAACTTACCTTTGACCTTAGGCAAGCTAGGGTTGAGCTTGAGGTGGGAACCCGACCTAAACTTTCCTTTGACCTTAGGCAAGCTAGGGCTGAGCTTACCTTTGACCTTAGGCAAGCTAGGCAAGCTTGAGGTGGGAACCCGACCTAAACATGCCTTTGACCTTAGGCAAGCTAGGACTGAGCTTGAGGTGGGAACTCCACCTAAGGTGCTTGTCATGTTTGATGACTAAGGTACTTGAGGTACTTGTCATACTTAAATTATGAGTAAGTTGCTTGAGAAGCTTCGTATGCATGGGGGGTAAGATGCTTGAGTCAAAAAGACACCCTACACACTTAATGACGAAGTTGCGTGAGAAGCTTCCTATGCATGGGGGGTAAGATGCTTGAGTCAAAAAGATACCTTACATACTTAATGAGGAAGTTGCTTGAGAAGCTTACTATGCATGGGGGGTAAGATGCTTGAGTCAAAAAGAGACCCTACACACTTAATGAGGAAGTTTCTTTAGAAGCGTCCTATGCATGGGGGGTAAGATGCTTGAGTCAAAAAGAGACCCTACATACTTAATGAGGAAGTTGCTTGAGAAGCTTCCTATGCATAAAAGTCTCAAAGTTAGGGGAATCGTTGACCTAACCTTCCACTTATCAAAGGGGCACCCCCTTTTCTAAAAGGGCACATGGGACACACGTCAGACTCTCACTAAGTTTAATCACATGGTGTGCTTGAATGCTATTGGTTGGGCTAAAGAGGGGTCCAATGAGCTTCTAGTTCCATCCAACAAATATCTAGTTATTTTCAGCTCTCTCTCTCTCTCTCTCTCTCTAAGGGGTAAGGAGGACACTTGTCAAAAGACTACCGATGTACTTGACTGCATGTTGCATGTGATTGGCTAGGGGAGAGGGGTCCAATGAGCTTGCAGCATGTGAAAAAGTTGCAACTCGCCCCAAGCAAGCAAGGGGGGTGCTAGGGGGATATACACCACACACACACTCATTTTGTGGACCATTATCACTTGGTGAAAGTTGAGGAACTCCACCTCCTTCTCCAAGATTCTGAGAAGTAAGAGCCTACACCAACACTCTTGGCTATGAAATGAAAATCCAAGCAAGATCCGTGCTTCAATGATTAGGCTTGTCATCTTCTCCATCTTCATTACTATGCTATTATGTATGCTAGCAAGAAGAGTGATGATAAGTGAGGAACTATTTCTTTCTGCTATGGAATGTTTCTTCTTCCTCTTCCCTACCCTCATTCCACGCTAGCTCTCTCCACCTTCAAAGGTGTTTGAGGCCTTGGGACTGAGGCTTGGGATAGTTAATGCTTTCTACAAAGTTTATGTTATGCTTGTGATGCATGAAGCTTTCCATCTTCATTGCATCAGCTAGGTCACACGGAACACAAAGATTGTATTGTACCAAGTCTCTCTTGATGGGAGAAACTATAATGCAAATGTCTATTGGAGGGGGGACCGGCTCCATATGAATCCGGTCCTCAACTATTGTCATGTTCTCTAAACTCTCTCTCTTGCAAAAGTATTGTCCATGCCAAGTTAACTAAGTACCATGTTTATGTTGCTGCCATCAATTACGTTCACCCGCTATGCTCACAAAATAACCTCACAAAAGTGCTTCACCTAATTTCCTAATTCCGCTACTCTTAAAGGTCATAGGCCATTTCCATTACATACGGTGTGGGGTCACGTCCTATCATTGACCATTGTTCCAAACATACAAAGAATCCATTATGTTAGAATTTAAAAGTACAAATAGACATAACTACCAAACCTAAAGAGAATGCAAAAGCACTTACAAAATCGATCTCAAATGATGCCCACCCGCAGCTCCCCAAGTGGTGCGAGCTCGTTGCCTCTAATCGTAATTTGGCTGCCTCCTTGTCTTGCTTCAACTTGTCTGGAGTTTCGCACGCTTCTCGCTTTGCATTCTTCCAATATTCTTTGGCTAGCCAATCTGGTTAATTCCACCCATGCTTTATTGCTTTTTGTACTTTAGAATGCTTGTGCTTGCAATATTCGCGCATTCAAACCTTGATCAGGTATTCATTGAAGCGCTCATCCCAACTTGACACGGGAAACTCGTCATGCAGCATGTTGATGACTCTGTCTTTTAATTCATTCGGCACTTCACCCCAGGTGTTTAGTATGTAGTGTCGATGACAACGGGCCATACACTGTAAGATGTTGATCTGTGATCAAATGGATTTACACCATCCATAGCCAGGCCTACGTGCAAATTTTGAGCTTCCCCGGAAAAATCCGGCCATGTATCGTCTATATGTTTCCAGGCTGTGCAATTTGCACGAATTTGTAGCACACCATCCGAAGATCTATTCTCCTTGTTCCATGATGCTAGGGCGGCCATGGACTTACATTTGAAGAAATGTGTGATGCGAGGAAGCAGAGAAAAATGTTGCAAAACCTTTTGTGGAATTTTTTGTCGGTGGAGATCTACTCGATATCTCTCGGAATCACATTTCGGACACTTCTCTATGTCTATGTATTCCCCTCTGAAAAGAATGCAGTCTTAGGACAAGCGTGAATCAAATTGTAATCCATCCCCAAGTTTCGCAAGATCTTTCTTGCTTCCTCTCTCAAATTTGGCATCACATTATCAGCTAACAGTATGTGCTCTTTGAGCAATCTACACAACAAAAGAAATGTGGTACACTTGTGTAAGTAATCTATCATATCATTATACATCTAGAGTTTATTATTGAAGTAAACACATTGTAATAGATCACCTGAAAAGCGATGTGATGCTAGTGTCACTCCATCCCAACTTTGCCCGCATGTTGAAATGAACCAGGAGCGCCTTCAATCTAGACACACGTGCTCCATCATACAATGGCATATCGGCTTCACTTTTCATATCATCATAGATAAACCTTTCTTAATCCATGATCGTCTCGATCATTTCATCGATCTCGGGCTCAAACATTGCCTTGTTGGGAATGTGGTCTGCATGATCATCCTTTGAGCTATTAGAAGCTACATCTTGTGGCCTCACGTATGCTGTTTGACCAAACCGCCTGCGACCACGTTTTTGGGGTTGCAAGATGCTGCATGTTGGCCAACGTCAGAGTTCGACAAGTTAAACTCGATCTATAATAGATGGATCAAACTCACCAAATTTGTGAACGTGCTGCAAAGAAACGCGTCTTGTCCGTCGCATAGCATGCTTGTATTGATTACAAGGACATAAGATCCTTGTTCAGAGATAGGTGTTTCGGTTGGACGGCCCCACATCCTCGTCACTACTCATAATAAATGTAAAAACCTTATAACCTGGACATAAATTTAATCTTCTATTGGCATCCTCCATCTTTTCTCTCTCTCTCTCTCTCTCTCTCTCTCTCTCTCTCTCTCTCTCTCTCTCTCTCTCTTTGTTCACATTGTAAACTACCTCACATTCTCTAGTCATGTCTGATCGCCACACACCTCGATCTAGAGGTGCACGGAGATCAGAACCATCGGGTTATAATCTCGTCTTTATTGGTCAATTCCTATATTTGTGGGTACAAGAAATCTACACACCCATGTTTACATGATAGTGAATGTGGTGAAAAAAAACCCTTTTCCTCTTCTCTAGCTGTAGCAATTCACAGCATTTTAACATCTCTTCACAGTAGATCCTTGTTCGAGGGGTTACTTAGCACATTACATGTTGGCCTCCAATCTGAGTATCATGCCGTTGAAAGATTTCCAACTTAAGGTCGCATCCGTAGAGATCACCGTTCGCCTAACTCTAATTTTTTTCCGCAATTTCAAAGGTAAACTTTAATATAAAAACTAAATCCAAAATCTAATCTTAAATCTAACATAATTGAACATATGGTGATTGTGAGATAATTGAACATGGTTAGTGGGTGAGTTAATAGGTATCAGATTCTAATGGGAATATACATATTGTTGTGTACCTAGTGTTTGCTCTTGGGGCAAAGCCTTCATTGACATGCGCTAAAATCTAACCTAACTCTATTCTTAAATCTAACATAAATCTAGATCTAATCTAATTTTAAACTCAACATAAACCTAAATTTAATCTAATCTTAAATCTAACATAAACCTAAATGTAATTTAACTTAAATCTAAATCTAATCTAATCTTAAATCTAACCTAGCTAATCTTAAATTTTGTCTTAATTTTAAATCTAACATAAATCTAAATCTAATCTAATCTTAAATCCTAAACTTTAATGTAATCCAGCTTAAATCTATCTTACCTAATCTTAAATCTTGCCCTAATTTTAAATTTAACCTAAAGTTAAACTCAACATAAACCTAAATGTAATCTAACTTAATCTTAAATCTAATCTAAATCTTAACATAATCTTAAGTCTAACCTAATTTTAAATTTAACATAAACTTTAAATATAAGTTAAATATAATTTAACTTAATCTTAGATCTTAATTTAACTTAATTTTAAATGTAATTTTAAATCTAACCTAACCCTAGATCTTAATATAATATTTCATTTCATATTTTCACTACGTTTTTTATCTCTCTCTCTCTCTCTCTCTCTCTCTCTCTCCCTCTCTCTCTCTTTCTCTTTGTTTTCTCTTCTCTCTCTCTCTCTCTATCTCTCTCTATCTCTCTCTCTCTCTCTCTCTCTCTCTCTCAAAGACACATTGTGTGTGTCTGTGTGTGTGTGTTGGGGGGGGGCGGCGGGGAGAGCGCGCGTTTACCTGTTTTGTTAGAGCACCGAAACTCAAATCTAAAATCTAAATTTTTAGCGCTCTCGCTTTTTTTTTTAAAACCCCTGTTGGCGTTGCTATAGGCATCGCTGAGTGTTTTGTGCTTGTGACGAGGGGTTTTGCCCTCGTTGTATAGGGTGGCCATGTAAGGATGGGTTCACACGTCTGAGCCATACACACTCAATCGTAGCTATGAAGACTGCCATGTACTCAGCCTCACAACTCGAAGTGGCCATAGTACGTTGCTTCTTGCTCAACCATGATATACAGGAACTGCCAAGCATGAAACAAAAACCACCTGTGGACGCTCGTGTGTCAAAACAACCAGCCCAATCTGAATAAAAAAAAGCATGTACTTTTGGCAGCAGTGATCCCCCCTTGGCATAAAACCAGCCAAGATGTAAAGTACCACTAAGGTAGCAGAAAATACTCTTGACAACCTGCCAATGCTTAGACCCTAGGCTGTGCATAAATCTGCTGACCAGTGAGACTACAAACTGAATATTTGGCCTCGTGTTGTATACATAAATGAGGCAGCCAATATCATTTTGGTAAAGATTGACATCAACAGGATTGCCAACATCATGTAGACTCAACTTTAAACCTGTTTCCATGGGAGTGGCAATAGGGTTGCAATCCTCAAGTCCAAACTTATAGCAATGTCTCTATGTAACTTTTCTAACAAAAGGCAATTCCACCATCACACTGCTTAAACTGTATGCCCAAATAATGATGCAACAACCACAAATCTTTCATCTTGAAAGTAGCATTCAAATAAGCCTTAAATTTAGCAATATGTCTCTCATTTGGTCCAGTGATCAGCAAATCATCTACATAAAGAACCACAATGAGAAGTACATCACCCTCACGCTTTACATACAATGTGCTTTTTGTTGGAATGTTACAAAAGCCTTGTTTGACCAAATGAGTGCCAGCTTTCTCATACCAAGCACGAGGAGATTGCTTCAACCCATACAAAGCCTTGTTACATTTGCACACTTTGTCCTCTTGTCCTTTCTTGACAAAACCGCGAGGCTGCATTACATAAACTTCCTCAAATATGTCACCATTCAAGAAAGCAGTAACAATGTCTGATTGATGTACATCAAAATGAGGTGCCAATGCACATAGAAAACACACAGTAGTCATACGACAAGTGGGAGGTCTCTTCATAATCTATGCCTTTTTGTTGTGCATAACCCTTTACAACAAGTCGAGCCTTATGGCGATCGATCTCACCATCCGTCTTGCATTTCAACTTGTAAACCCACTTCGTACCAATGGCCTTTTTTCCAGGAGGCAAATCACATAAAGTCCATGTGTCATTTTCTATAAGTGCATCGTATTCTGATTGCATGGCAGCCATCCAATTTTCTGAATTTTGTGCTTCATCAAAAGACAAAGGTTCCTCAACATCATGTAAGCTAGACACAGCCAAAGTATAATAATCTGATGCATAAGATGCATGGCGAGATCCTGAACAAGTACGACTAGACAAAGGTGAATCCAATTTATTGTCACACAAAGTGTGCACCAGCCATTTTGGCATACCTCTAGCCTACTCATTTTCAGCCCTTTCCTCATCAAGTACATCATGTACATCTGCATCAATAATAGGCTGATCTATAACATTTTCAGAAACCCCCATAGGGTATACATTTGCCTCATTGGAACTTACATTCGTATTTCCACCACTGAAAAGAGGCAACAAAGTGTCATAAGTCATGTGAGCTTACATTATTGTCTCTAGTACATGACAGTAAGGACCGCACAGAATCTTCCACAAACACTACATCCCGTGAAACCGGAATACACTTTGTTTGCAGATGATACAACCTGTAACCTTTGCTTTTAGCACTATAGCCAACAAAAATACATTTGAGAGCCTTATTATCCAATTTTCTGCGTTGTGTTTGTGGCACTAAAGCATATGCCAAACAGCCAAAAACACGCATGTGCTCAATAGAAGGCTTTCTATCATGCCATGCTTCATATGGAGTAATAAACTGCAAAGCTTTCATAGGACACCTGTTTAGTACATAAGTGGCACACATGATGGCCTCCAGCCAAAAAGAATGCGGTATAGCTTGACTTTTGACCATACATCGTGCCATTTCTGTAAGTGACCTGTTTTTCCTCTCAGCAACACCATTTGTTGAGGTGTATAAGGCACTGTATATTTGTGTTTTATCTCACGACTAGCCAGAAATGCATTAAATTCATGAGACATATACTCCCACCCTCGATCGGAACGGAGGGTGCCCATAGTACATTTCGAGACATTTTCAGCCGTAGCCAGAAATTGTTTGAAGCACATAAAAACTTTGGACTTCGCTTTAAGTGGAAATTCCCAGGCATTCCTGGAGTAATCATCAATGAAAGTCACGAAGTAAAGGTAATTGCCCAAGGACGGAGTTTGCATGGGCCCACAAACATCACTATGCACAAGCTGCAACTTGCATGTGGCCCAAATTGAACCATCCTTTAAAAACTTAGAACGCTGCATTTTACCCAGAATACAGCCTTCACAAACATGTTTGACAGGTGCTTCAAGAGGCGGCAAAGAAGCAACCATATCAGATTTCTGCAAACGCAGCAAACTGGCAAAATTCAGATGACCAAAATGTGCATGCCAAAGTTTTGCATCTGAAATAGCCCTTGAATCTGCAACTGCGTAAAATTTTGTCCACACTAGTCATACAAAGTCAGCTTATACAGCCTACGGTACAAAATCCCAGATCAAAAGATTTCATCACCAAAACTGAGATCATGAACTATACATCTGTCATCCATAAATTTGACTACAAGTCCAAGTCTAGCAAGTGCAGATACAGACAAAAGATTCTTCTTGATCCCAGGTACATAAAGTGCATCAACAAGTGTGAAAGAACTGCCATTAGCAGTGCAGTAAGCACAAGCTTTGCAACTCCTTGAACCGGATAAGAGGCATTGCTGGCACAAGTGACTGAATTCCCATGAGGGACAGACTCTGTCTAGTCCTGTTTTTTCTGGAAAGTGACTCTTCCAACAGCAATGTGCATAATGCATCAAACTTGACAACTTTTGGATTTCCTTGGGTCATAAGTCTCCAAGTACTAGCAAAAGTCTAGTAAGAATGTGGTAAGGCATTAAGAGTAGTCTGCACAAGGGAACTGTCTGAAATGACTTCACCTACAGAAATAAGTTGCTCATTGATATCCTTGACACTAGCAAGGAAACTGTCCATACCATCTTCCTCATGCATAATCTTCGACTCCAACTCTTTACGCAGCAAAGCAATTTTAGCCTCAGTGCGGCTTGCATAAAGACCTGCTAGAATATCCCAAGCTTGTTTTGCAGATTTTGCTAAACCGATGTGAGGAACAATGGTGCACTTCACAGACAACGCAAACAATGCATGAGCCTGCTCATCCTTTTATATCAGATTTGCAGAACAAGCATGAAACATAGAGCAAGAGACTACACAGTCGATTCATCTTGGTCCAAGGCTGACTTCCATTTCAACCCCAAAATTACATTCTCGTGTGAACAACAGGACCTTTAAATAAGAACTCCTAGCAGTTATAGCAGTTACATCCGATTGACCAAAATTCGACTAAGTGTTGATTGATCAAAATCCGACTGACTAAGTGTTGATTAACTAAGACATAAGTACAGTAATGTTCTGGTGCAGGGTCAACACCTGGCATAGCCCGGTGGTGGATTTCCTTGAAATCCAACTCGGATTCACAATCCCTTGATCTGCATATTCTCCACCACCAACATTACTCTCTACACTGGTTCAGCTTCATTCTGAGCCTCCACATCTGGCTCAGCCATACCCTGCTCTTCAACTACTGACTCAGGTGCCACTACGCCAACAGGTACAGTTTCCACTGCTTCAAGCACTTCAACCTGCTGATTCATCTCTGCATCATCCTTCAATTCTTGACCTTTCTCAATCTGTTCCTCCAACTGAACATCAGCCATATCCCCTTGCAATTCTTTCATCTTTAAATCCTGAGCTAATTTGAACCACATGTCTCTGTCCTTTTTGACATCCTCTAACTCCTGCAGTAATTCACCCTCATGCTCACTTACAAATCCCTGCCTCATTGTCTCGTATGGATGCTTTATTGCTACAACAATTTTTTTTCTTCATAGACTTCCACACTTCCTGAACTGCTTGCAACAACTGTTCTTTCAAGACAGAAATTTCTCCCTCTGACATAAGCACTGCATTGACATCCACATCCTCACCTTTTACTTGCTTCTCCAATTCCTGCAAAGGAATCAATCTCTGATGTAACATTTGAACCTGAACCTGCAACTCAGCATTAGTCTTTGACAAATGCTCCATTTCCTCATTCAATCTGGCATCTAACTTCATTGTCCAATCTCTGAACAGTCCCAAAGACATTTTTATTTTTGAAACTTCTGCATGATGCTTTTTCACCATATCCTCTAACTCCTTCTGATGTACTTCCTGAATCTGTGCCAATTGCAAAGTCATAGCTTCCAACTCCATGTTCTTCTGCTTTACTTGCACTTTACCTACTGTTGAATCTGCAACCTGTTTCAGTTGCTCCTCCATTTGTACCTGCTGACCCAGCACAAATTCTTGCACCAACTTAAGCATCCTTATCGCACTGCCAGCATCTTCACATCTGCCTTCAGTTTTAAAAGATGTACTTGGAGTAGCGAATTCAAAATCTAAAGCTTTAGCAACACCCTGCTCACCAGCACTCACCTTTCTCTTCTTGGACAACGTAAATGTTTTGCCCAACCTTACTGGTGTTTGAACATCTGCAGGGGCTTTTTGTGAGAAAACAGATAACTCACCAAAGTCTTGGAATAAATCTGGGCTATCCACAGCTTCTCTAGCCTCCTCCTCTGTGTAACCAGCCTCCATCAAATCTTGAAACTGCTTTCTCTTTGCTGGTTCTCCATCAAAAAGCTTGTCCAATTCATCAACCTACTCTTTACTTTTGTTCTTCTGAAGTTCCGACTCAACAGCAGTAACAAAGATATTTGGCACCACTGTTTCTCCTGCTTTCACCATCCCAGCATACTTGAATAATGCAGCTAGGAATGGAGCCAATCTACTGTTTCACTGACGCCTTCTCCTATCTGGAGTAAACACTTCTACATGAAATTTTACATGGACTCAATGTGCCCAACTGAAACAACCTCCCTGCTCAGCAAATGCCAATGGAGCATAATTCTCTTTTGACATATAGTCAAATTTAGCTAGAAAACACACCCTCTCAAGATACCACTTTAACTGTTCCCTGCGGCCATACTCCACATTTTTGAGCATGTAATACAACCTTGCTCCTTCTCTAGACCCAAACTCCTTCTTTAAAAAATCATCTGAACACTTAGGTGGAACAGCTACTGTTGTGAATGGTAACTTGAAAACCGCAGCAATCACCTGTGGACACAACACAATCCTATCAGATATTGCTCCTCTGGTCTTCCTCAGCAACTCTGCCTGTGACTTTGCATAAAAATTTCCTTTCCATTCTTTCCATGGCAACATTGCATACTCATAAAGTCCCAACTGTTTGAGCCACTTCTCATTCTTCTCTGTATCAGCTTCCATCTCAATCTTGAGATCTGTGTATGGATCCATCAAACTCTGTAGCATTTTATTTGCCGACAAAGTTGGCGGTTCTTTCTCTGAGAACTCTTCTTCTTCCTCATCGCTTACATCCACGCTCAGGTTAATTCCCTTTCTCCTCAGCCTTGTTGCGGCAGGCTCTGCTGACTCAATTTCAGCCTCAGGTCTCATGGCTGCTGCTACAGGCTTTGCTTTAGGGGCCATATGACTTGATCAAGGAGTAGATGAAGAAGGCGATTGCAAGAAGTAATCAGCAGCTAAGTACTTGCACGGCGAAGAGACTAACATTTCATGCAAATGACGATGCATGTATCCGCTGAATGACCTCTTTGACAGCTCCCGCGCCCCAATAATTACCTCTAGTGGCGAATAATCTCCCCACAAACCCAAATATTGTTGATCATTAAACCGTTTACTTCTAGGTTTAAAAATTCCGATCCAGTTAATTTCTATGGACCAAATTCGGATCAACCAACATCCGATGAACCACACTATATAACTGCATACTAGATTATGTTTATCTGAATTGAATCTCCACTCATCAGAACCTTTCCAAGCACTCCTCCTTCCTTCCTTCATGACTTGTTCTCTGTTGAAAACCTTATCAACATCACTTATAATACCATAGTCACCTGATAGCAATGCTTGCTGACTCTGAAAATCTGTTAATTCAACTGCCTCACACAAAGCAGCTTCTACCACTTTTGGTGTCAACCAGTCAAGGTGAGGTGGTTTACCTTGAAATTTCTTTAATCTGAATCCATTAACTGGTTTGTCCACTCTGGTTTCAAACACATCAGCTACTATAAATGTGCCTTGGCCTAAATCTTCAACAATCTGATAAGGACCCTTATACCTCAAAGTCAATTTCCCTGGGAATGGACCAAGCCTGGAATTATACAGCATCACCCAATCTCCCACTTTAAACAGTTTGAACTTGACATTCATAGCTACCCAGGCTTGTCTTCTCCTCTGGATAATCTCAGTGATGTAAGAACTCACCAGCCTGTCCTCTTCTAGCTGCATCAAATACTTACTTCTATGCTTTACTGACAATGCAGGAGACATTTTCTCAGTAGAAATTCTCAAGCTAGGTACCACAAATTCCATAGGTACTATAGCTTCCAACCCATAGACCAACCTGAATGGTGTCATCCCTATGGTGACTTTGAAAGAAGTTCTGAATGACCACAGACCTGAATCCAACTTCAGGTCCCAATCCTTATGATCATCCTGCACAATCTTTTTCAAAATTTTAACCAGAATTTTGTTGCTACTCTCTGCCTGCCCATTGGCCTGGGGATGATATGGGGTAGACTTCTTGTGTAATATCATATGAGTTTTAGTCAGCTCATGTATGACCTCATTCAAAAAATGTGTCCCCCTATCACTCACCAACTCAACTGGACACCCAAATCTTGTCATAATGTTATGATACAAAAAATTTTCCACACTGGCTGCTTTGTTATCCTTCAGTGCCACAGCTTCCACCCACTTAGTACAATAATCTGTAGCAACCAAAATGTACATGTTCCCCCTAGAGCTAGTGGGCTTTACTGGTCCTACAAAGTCCATACCCCATTTTTGAAAAGGTTCCAGGGGTAGAATTGGATGATCTGACATCCTGTCCCTATTGTCTGGTTGACCAAGCTTCTGACACACCACACATCTTTTGGCATACTCATGTGCATCTTTTAACAAAGTAGGCCACCACAAACCTGCTTGCAAAATTTTCTTTCCTGTAATGTCTCCTGAAAAATGTCCACCAGCTTGTCCATAATGAGCTTCCTGTAGAACTGCTGACTGTTCAAATTCTGGAATACACCTTCTTATCACTTGATCAATACCCTTCTTATATAATGCTCCTGCAATCACCAAAAATGGTCTACTTTTCAATGCAAATTTCTTCCTTTGATCAGGTGAAAACCCTCCTGGCATAACCCCATCAGTTAGGTAAATCCCAAGAATCTGGAACTTCCTGCTGAACTGAAAATAAACATGCATCAGGTAACTGATCATCCACGCCTGTTGGAGATTCCCTTGTTTCCAGTCTGCTCAAATAATCTGCCACAGCATGGTCTTTCCCAAGAGTATGAATAATCACAAACTCAAATTCCTGCAAAAGCAATATCCACCTTGCTAATCTCCCTGTAAGCATAGGCTTCTTAACCAAGTACAACAAAGCTTGGTGATCAACATGAAACATCACCCTGTTACTGAGTAAGTAATGCCTGAACTTATTCAATGAATATACCATGCCCAAAGCTTCTCTCTCACTCACAGTGTAATTCTTTTCTGCTGGTGTCAACATCCTACTTGCATAATACAATGGTCTATACCATCCCCTAACCTTTTGCTGCATCAACACAGCTCCAATTGCAATATCCGATGCATCAACAAAAACATGAAAAGGCAATGTCCAATCAGGAGGCTGCAGTATTGGTGCTACTGATAGAATTTTCTTTAACATTTGAAAGGCTGTCTCCTGTGGTTCATCCCATTTAAAGGCAACATCTTTCTTTGTAAGATGAGTCAAGGGTGCAAATATATTACCCAAATATCTAATATACCTTGAGTGCCAATTCACCTGGCCCACAAACCTGCTGAGCTCCTTCACATTCTGAGGTGATTTGGCTTCCTGAATTGCTTCAATCGTTTTGGCATCAATGGCCATCCCATCAGCAGATACTACATGTCCCAATAAAATACCACTCCTGACTGCAAGTACACTTTTATATGGATTCAAGGCCATGTGAAACAGTGTGCATCTTTCCAAACATAACTTCAAGTGAAACAAATGCTGATCCTTCTTTCCAAATAATGAAAAGTCATCTACAAAAACCCTCATAAAATCCTGAAGATAAGGTTCAAATGTCTTATGAGCCACAAAGTTGAAGGAAGGTGGACCATTCTTCAAACCAAAACTCATCACTGTATACGCAAATGCTCCCCACTCAGTGATGAAGGCTGTCTTGTGTTGGTCTTCTAGAGCTACCTTAATCTGATTATAACCTGAAAAACCATCAAGAAAGTTATACATCTCATGTCCAGCTACTGCATCCAACAAAGCATCACAAAATGACATAGGGAATGGATCAGTAATAGTTGCAACATTTAACTTCCTGTAATCCACACACACCCTCAACTTCCCATTCTTCTTTGGCACAAAAATAATTGGTGACAACCATGACACTTCATTAACTGGCTTGATGAATCCAACTGCCAATAACTTATCTATTTCGTGCTTTACTTGCTTTGAAAAATTGGGGTTCATTCTGTATCTCTGTTGTATGATTGGTTTAGCATCCTCTCTGAGATTAATGTGATGTTGATGTAGTTCAGGATCAATGCCCTTTACCTGTGAATAATCCCAAGCAAATACATCTTTATACTCCTGCAATAGCTGAATCAAACCTTTCAAAAATTCCCCTTCAGCATGGATTCTAATTCTGACCATCCTGGGATCTTCTTCAGTTCCCAAATTAAACTCTCTAACTTCATCCTCTTTTACTTTGCTGGATTTTCCAAACCTTTTATCATAGATTTTTTTTCCATTACCCTTGCTTCCTTCTCCTCTTGATCAATCTGCTCTTTCTAAGGCACCTCGGAATTCCGATCCATCATCTGCAACACTTTTGATCCAGCAATCTCCTGGCCTGGAACTATTTCTACTTCTTCCTCACTTTGATCTTCAACCTTCTGTATTATCCCTTCTACATCAACCTCAAAGAGAGGCACAATAGTGGGATTAGCTCTCAAAAATTCCTCCTCTTCATCATCTTCCACTGCATCTGCCAAGTTTATGGTCTGAGCACATAATGGTTTAGTCTTTGGAGGGATTTGTTTTCTTCCCTGCATTGATATGGTTACTGACTGCTTCCCCTTTTTCATCATGACCACATTTTCTCCCCAATCCTGCTTAACTCTAGCTTGTCTAAACCAGGGTCTTCCCAACAGCATCTTGTAGGAAGAATCTGAATCCTTCATTCTAAGTACCACAAAGTTCACAAAGAAAACCATACCTGCAATTTCAATTGCTTGCTGCTTGAGAATGCCTAAAGGCTGGACTCTCCTTTGGTCTGCCATCTTCACTTGAAATGGTGTTGGAGCTAATGTTCCTCCTAACTTCAATCTTCTATACACCTCCTCAGGAAGTATATTGACCCCGGATCCTCCATCCAAAAGCACCTCTTTGAATAGAATGCCTTGAAACATTACTGCCACAATAGGTACTACAAAATCCACATCTGCTGGATCAATCTACTGCAACATTACTTCAGGATATTGGTTTGTCAACACTTGGTCTTGCTGACCTTGAAGCTTCTTCAACAATGTCTCTTTAAAGGCTGGAACTATACATAATAATTGATCTAATGACAATTGCAAGGGAGAGTTCACCAGCACTTCAAACCAATCTTTGTCTTCTTTTGTTGGCATCAAACCTGGCTTGTCAAGCTTATGTTGCTTCTTGGATACCTCCAACTCTTCATTCTTCTCTTCTGCATACTGAACCTGCTCTCTCTGCACTTTTTCATGAACCTTATCCCTCACATCTTTCTGCTCTCTCCAATTAATTGGTCCCTTAGCTTTTGCTCTTGTGACTGCCAATGCTTCAGCTTCTTCCATCTGACCACATTGGTAACAATCACAATACCATCCTTCTTCATGTTCCTTATGCTCAGCCTGATGTACTATGATTGGCTCTGGTTCCTGCTGCTCCTAAATGTCCACCAAAATAACATTGGCCTGAGCTGGTTGATTATGCTGTGGTTGCTGTTGCACTCCCTGTTGGTCTACCTGACCAGGCCTCACAATGGGCATCCCTCTTTCTCCCCAATGTATAACCCATAATTCACAATTAAGACCAACCCAATGGTCTGGTGATCCACAATAGACACAAGGAATCACTCTATCTCCTCTTCTCTGATTATTGTTTTGCTCTCTCCAAGGAGGTCTTGGAGGTCTTGGTGGTCTATTAAATGGTTGTCTTTCTCTAAATGGAGCTACCTAATTTGCTGCAGCTTCAACTCTACCTCTTCCTGTATTTGGTTGCTCCCTATTCTTGGGGTTAAACCAACACCTAGAGGTGGCATGTCCTTCTTTGTCACACATTTCACAATACAACTTAGCTTTGGGTGCCAACACTGAATAACGAATGCTCTTTAATTTACTCACCAATTCCCCTTCTTGAGTTGCTTTATCCTTTTTGGACTTCTTCTTTGTGATTTTCTTCTTCTTCTTTGACTTTTCTTCAACATCAGTTGACTCAGTGTCATCATCTAAATTAGCATCTTCATCAGTTTCATGGGCATCAGTGGAGTCTAACTGATCATCAGAATCCTATCCTCTTTGGACCTGCTCTTCATTTTGGGTTTGCCAAGTCTTTTCTCGACTCTGACTGCTGCATCAACTAGTGCAGCAAAACCTGGCCTATATCCACACTTGCCACATCATTCTTTAAATCTTTCCTCAAACCTGTCAAAAAATATCCTGCCAACATCTCATCAGTGGGTCTCTCATTGCCCTGAAGTCTCTCAACCAAAACTTTGAACTTTTGAGCAAAATCTTCAACCACCATATCCCTTTGTCTGATCACCCTGAGTTTCTTCAAAATGTCTGTAGGAGTCTTCCCCTTTCTAAATCTCTGTAAAAAAAGCTGCTTTCAAAGCATTATAGGTAGAAAAATGAGCTATACTATATTGGCTAAACCAACTCATGGCTTTGCCTTCTAATGTAGCTGCAAATTGCTCCATCTTTGTTTGGTCATTATGCAAGGCTTGATAACCACTAGCCTGCCACTTTGTTTCAAACTGGGCAGCATGACAGTCTGCATCTTCTTTCAACTTTCCTCTAAATTTGGCTGCTTTCATTGTAGGGTTTGGATGGGCCATGGGAGGATTTCTGGGTGGTCTCCTAGGTCTTTGCCTGGTAGCCCCCTGTAGTGGGTCAAACTGAAGCCTTCTTCTTGTCCTTGTAGGTATTCCTGTCAAGGCAAGTGCTCCAAAAAATTTCCTCACGTGCCTCCCATATGCACTCACAGAACCCTCAGCCCCTTGATTCAATAACTCCTGTTCACTGTCACAGAACTCCTCCTCTCCATTAGAGGCATCATCATAATGAAAAGGATCAATATCAAGGTTTTCGGCTCGTGCCTGTACCCTCGTATAATAAACTCTGCCTACTCTCCTCTCTTGTTGTGACATACATGATTCTCCACAGATTCACAGCAGCACGATCGCCAAAGTGTTGGGGCTCTTCAACACAAACAGAACTAAAGTGTTGACAACATGTCACACACACTAAAGACACAGTAAAACAAAGGCAAATACATTCAACTCATCAGCATTTCATTATTCACCAACTTCCAACACAGCAGATTTGCAGAACAACCATGAAACATAGAGCAAGAGACTACACAGTCAATTCATCTTGGTCCACAGCTAACTTCCATTTCAACCCCAAAATTACATTCTCGTGTGAACAGCAGGACCTTTAAATAAGAACTCCTAGCAGTTATAGCAGTTACATCCGATTGACCAAAATCCGACTAAGTGTTGATTGATCAAAATCCGACTTATCAAAGTCCGACTGACTAAGTGTTGATTAACTAAGACATAAGTACAGTAATGGTCTGGTGCAGGGTCAACATCAGTCCTTCTGCATGCAGTGCCCTAAAACCACGTGGTATCACCTTTTTGCATCCATTTGCATTCTCACTTTCTACTTTCCTCTTTTGATCACTATAGAGTCTGCTCCCCATAGCTGCTTTACTCTTGCTGCTCTTAACCAGTGCCTCCCCAACATCATTGGATAAGAGCAAGTAGATTCTTCCAACCTGAGAACCACAAAGTTGGCCATAAACTGCAGTCTCCCAACTAAGATTTGCAAATTCTGCAAAATTTCCAAAGGTTGAACCCGCCTTTGGTCTGCCATCTTCACCTGAAAAGGTTCTCAATCCCACTTCAAGAGATTCAAATGTTTGCATGTTGACTCCGGGGAGAATATTAACTCTTGATCTGCCATCCAAGAAAACTCCTGGAACAAACACCTTTCCAATAGATACACCCACTACGGGTACCTTGTAATCCACATCCATTGGTAGGACTCCGCTTCTCCACAAAAATTCTCTTCAGTTTCCCTGCCTATCGCTTGATTTGTACCTTTTGCTTCATTAGTTAATCTTTTTAGGAACTATTGGGAAATTGCAGACACCAACCTCAACATTTACTTCACACTAAATGCTATTGGACCTGATAACAAAGCTTCATAAAATTCATCGCCACTACACTCCTCTTGGATTTGATTTTGATCTTGTTACAATCATGACATCAGTGAACCCACTTCTTTCAAAAATATCCTCAATTTGGATACATGTTACACAGTCACAGTTGTAATGCTTACTCATTCCCTGAGTATACAGACAATCTTGTACTTTCTAAACAAGTTTTTGTTTCTCCTGATGGAACTATACCCTGTCGTGAATCCATTCTTCCTCAATCCATTCCTCCAGCACCACTAAATTTGCCTCACCTGGAGGTCTTTGTTGCTGTTGAGGTGGAGGTTGTTGATTCTGTTCCTGAGGCACGTTAATATTGTTGTTATTGTTATTGTTGTACTTGATGACAAGAATGCCTCTATCATTTCTGTGTCTACACCGCGGTTCACAATTAGGACCTTGTCTATGTCCTACTGCTCCACAATAATTACATTGCAATTGTTGCATATTATTTTGACTCTGTTCTGGTATTCCCAATTATTTTGGTTTTGAAACCTTCTTTGAGGCGCAGGTCCCTGATATCTCCTGTTAGCACCTTGAGGAGCTACCATATTTGCAGTTACCTCCCTTATTTTGTGAGTAATATACTCAAATCTTCTTCCCCTTAAATCTAAATTATAATAACAATTTTCATATTCATGACCAAATCTTTGACAAACCTGAAAATATGGTTTTCCCAAATTTTCAAACTGGCTCATTCCAATTGTTTGCAATTTTTCCTGAATGATTTTGTTCATTGCAATTACTACTTCCTTTCCCTGCTTCTTTATATTCTTCTACTTACCCTTATCTTTCCTCTACTTCTTTTTTTCTTACTTCTTCTTTTCTGACCAATCTTCATCATCAATATCAGTTTCCTCGTCAGTATCATGATCTGAATCTTCATCTTTTGACTTTGACTCTTCTGACTCTAAGTCTGAATCCTCAGTCTTCTTCTTCTTATTTTTTGTTAGTTCTATCTTACCTCCATATCGTCTTTCAGCTCTTGCAGCTGCTTCCACCAAATAAGTAAAATCATGTGTATTTGCTAACGGGGGTCTACCTGTACTGCACTTGTGAACTCCTTTTTAAGTCCCTTACAAAAGTAGTCTCCCAATTGCTCCATAGAAGGTTGTTGTGCTGCCTCTTGTCTATTATTCAAATTCCTAAATTTTTGTGCATAATCTTCAACCAAAAAATCTTTCTGCGTCAATTTCCTCAACTTCTTCAAAATGTCTTCAGGTGTTTTATACTTAATAAAAATCTTTGCCTCAAATCATTATAATTAGCAAAAGCTGACATGCCAAGAACCAATCCATGGCCTTACCCTACAGTGTTACTGCAAAATGCTCTTTCTTCACTACGTCCGGATGTAACGCCTCACAACCACTTGCGGACCACCTTGTTTGAAACTGGCCAACGTCACTGTCAGCATCTTGGGACTTTTTCCCATCGAACTTTACCACGCCCACTTTGGGATTCGGTGCAGCCATTGGAGGTATTGAAAGTGTTTTGAGTACTCTTACCGGGAGTGGATTGAAAGGTGAAGTACGTGTCCCTGATGGTACAAACTGCAATTGTCCTCTTGCCCTTAAGATTGTCTGAGCTAGTAGTACATTAACAAATTGTCCCATAAGTGGGTCTGCTGTGGGAGAAGTTGTTTGTTGGCCTTCTTGGTTTGCAAGCGAGGTCTCTTGTAGCCTGTGTTTAGGTTCTTGCAGTTCAGCCCCCGCCCCAACAGTTTCTACTCCTACAGCAAGCCCCTTACAGGTTCTTCTTGGTTATCACTACCCGACTATTCTTCATGTCTTCCTCTTGTAGAAAACTCCAAACCTTGTGCCATATGAGTGTTGTGGTAAATTGGACCCCCTTACAGGTTCTTCTTGGTTATCACTACCCGACTATTCTTCATGTCTTCCTCTTGTAGCAAACTCTAAACCTTGTGCCATATGAGTGTTGTGGTAAACTGGACCCTTGCCCTGACCCACTCATACATTGTTTCTTCCTTTTTGTCTTAAATATTGTACCAACACTTTCCTTTTGTACAGACTGTAACATGAAGGTAAATTGCATGTCCCAAAAGGTAAAAATGATGTAACTACCTTGTTACCAACTGCAATTTTGATTTCCACTGGCAGATTCGGGAAGAGCTCGTCCAAGAAGTTTGTTGCATATTCCTCATACTCTTCCTGCGGGGTTACCCAATTTGAGAATTCTTGCACATGTTCTATGCCAACCAACATATCAATTCCCTGATGCATTCCTGAGTACCATATGGTTCAGGCTAAATTCAAACTAGTTTCAGGATCGCCAAAGTGTTAGGGGCTCACAACCCTAATAGGTATTAAGTATAATAGACATGTTGTATAAGGGAAAACCGGTACAGGAGACTGCTCATTTAATCATAGAACTGCAAAGTATATGAATAAGAAACACCATAATAAAGGTAAGAAAGTACTGCTTCATTGTGTATTCATCATCACCATCAAAACTACATGGCAAACTGTCGGTTGGTTACATTTAAAAACTGCTACACGCCATAAGACATTTTGAGTATTTCAAACTACCTAAGCAAAGGTACTTGTGTAAACATGCCCTTAAGGTTTTAAAGCTAAGACCTTAGTTAAAAGTCCAAAAAGATAAGTGCCTTGACACAGTGGCTCGCGAGTAGACTAGGGTGCTTGGATCGAGCCCAAATTTACTCGAGCATTTTTTTTTCTTTTTCTTTTTAAAGTCGATGATTTAGATATGATAGTCAAAAGTAAGGGCTACGAGGAGGCCCTTACAGCAAGGATGGAACAGAGAAGTTGCCCATCCTCTTTGGGATGGGGAGAGGTGTAAGGTGGACCAACAAAAGTGCCTAGTTGTTTGTTTCTTTTGAGAGAGGATGCTACCATAAAGGGATCCTAAGATGAGCAACCTTTACTCCTCTCTCTCTCTCTCTCTCTCTCTCTCTCTCTCTCTCTCTCTCTCTCTCTCTCTCTCTCTCTCTCTCTCTCTCTCTCTCTCTCTCCCCCTTTTTTTGCATATACTAACCGGTATTTTTCCACTTTTGCAGCTTGTACCCTTTGGACATTGAAGAGCACAATTAACAATCACCACTGTTGCGACGTGTTTGAGCACGGTATAGAAAATCACCTATCACTTTATCTCTTCTTTTCCCTTTTCAATTGCTCATTTTAATTGTTGCTCTTTAGTAATGTTCTGTAGGTCATATATAAATTGTTGTGATGCATCGATCAGTTCTAGGAAAAAACTATTATAAAATACCGATTAGATTTTGAGCTTGCCTTTAAGAAAACCAGCAAATTTACACAAGTTTTAGTGTAATTACCGGCAAAAGTTTCAAATTTTGACCTGAAAACCGGGAGAATTTCAAGTTTCCCCTTATTTTGATCGGTTAGGAAAAATGTTTTTTTCTAGCCCTGGCATCGATCACAAAATATGCCTAAAATAAAAAGGATGAGAAGACACTTATTGTTTTGAATAAAGGTATACGAAGGTCTCTTTTTGGATGTAGCAACCTATATATGCTTCAAAGTTGTGCATGGGATGAGTCTCTTATGTATCTAAAGCATGATCCAATGAGCTCTTTGTCATGTAAAAACTATACCGACGTTGTTTGAAGCTATCACAAGAAGATTTAGAAATTT
Source organism: Adiantum capillus-veneris (assembly GCF_014529385.1). NCBI lineage: Eukaryota > Viridiplantae > Streptophyta > Polypodiopsida > Polypodiales > Pteridaceae > Adiantum > Adiantum capillus-veneris. The sequence goes on from NC_140960.1 coordinate 57,938,731, forward strand.
TCTCATGTAGGAAAACGGAGTCTTTTCCAGTGTTTTTCATACAATGAATAACATCATAAGCTTCTGTTCGAGAGGCACCGCATAGCTAGCTAGGTACGATTGGGGCCAGGGGACCACCAGCCCCCCCACGGGGCCGGCGGTCCCCTACCCCCAATCATACCTAGCTAGGTATGCAGTGCCTCCCTCACAGAAGCTCATGATGTTGAGGTAAGTCACAATGTGGGAATTATTGTGAGAATTTGTCCACAACTTCTTGATCCTACCCAAGCAATGAAGAGTTTTTATAGGTTCAGACAATAATAACGCAAGCCTATCTTATATCCTCCACATGCAAAGGACGCATATGTGGGAGATTTTTTGCCATGCACATGTGATCCTACTTCCTCAAGGGTGACATTGAAGAAAAATTGTGAAACATGTTGTGAACGTTGCCAAGAGTATAGAAAAGAAAGAAAGAGCATGGTCCAGTTTGAATAGCTATCAATTACAGAGAAACTTCAAATGCTTTGCCAAAGTCAATCCTTTTGCTATGATTTTCTTGCAATGTGGCATGCAAGAAGCAACTAGAACCCTCAAAAAACCTTGTCATCATGCACAAAAAAAATTAGTGAAAGAGTTTTTGAGATGGAGATAAAATAAGAATGTTAAAGACTTTTGGCATCCTAAGAACCAGTGGGAAATTCCTGTGAGATGCCCAAATAGTTTATGTGGGATGTACTATAGACATTAAGTGAAGAGCTTGAAAGTGGATGGAATGAGCTTGACAAGGAGTATGGCTCCTTTTGTGGGACAAATATTTAATCCAAACAATATCTAGTCACAGTAAGTTGAGTTTTGCATCTAAATACAATGTAGTTGAAGCAACAACCTAATCCATTGTTTGGAATTAACATGCATATGTTGATTACTGTTGGTACCTTTTTAGAGAGATTCTCGCAACTTTGCTTTGATGTGCCATTGGGATGGCTTTCAAACAACAACAACAAAGTCAAAGGATAGCGGGGTAGTTGAAGTGGTCATTCTCAATGGAGGGAAGAACTCAATACTTGGTCCACTTCCAATGATACTTTACCATTGAGTTTAGTGAAGCTGGAGAAAAAACATGGTGTATATTGCCATATTTTTTAGAGCCCCTTATACATGAGCTTGAATCAGCATTCAATGGAAGGATTCGATGTCAACTTCAACTACCCAACATCTGACATTTTTTAAGAAACAAATGAAGCCATGTAGAACACATGTACATTACAAGCGATTCTTATGTCATGGACTGGGGATCATCGAGCCCAATGTAAATTTGGTTGTTTGAAAGATGGAGGTAAGAATCGGTGCCGAAGGGATAGGCCTCCTATGAAGCTAGTGACTGAGGGGGTGCAAATTCCAAAGTATTTATACACAGATAGTAGATATCTTGCATGCCATCCAACTGAAAAAAGGCATGTTATTGAGATGTTCAATGCACTTCAAGTTTCGAGGAGTCAACAAACAAAGGAATAATGCAGTAGGATTTTCTCGGTGGGAGGGTTGACAAGAGAATCACCACTTTGGAGATTATATCACTTATATGGTTTTGATATAAGTTTAGATATTGTGTATGATGTGATGCACATTTTGGGATTAAATGTATTCAAGAAATTCACAAGGACTCTTTTCGATAGAGCAAGTAATGTCATGAGAAAGAGTATGGATCATGCAATTGAGGAAGCCTCTAATGCAATACCGTGGACACTTTGTAGGAGTGAGAGATGGCTTGCAAATGTCGCTAAGCATCATGGTACATGTAACATTTAATGCACTAGTAACTTGTGTGTAGCGGAAATTGATAACATAGTGAAAGAACAAGTTCCACTAGTAACTTGTGTGTAGCGGAAATTGATAACATAGTGAAAGAACAAGTTCCTAATGAGCGTAGAGAGAGTAGTTAGTTGGAGAAAGCAACATAGAAACTACACCTAGCTAGTTTGGCATAGATAATACTTGAAAAGAGAGAGAAATAGAACAATTGACAATAGTTGAGGACCGGATTTACATGGAGCCCCCCCCTCCAAAAAGGCTTTGTATTATAGATTCTCTCATCAAAGGAGACTTTTGTACGATACAATCTTTGTGTTCCTTGAGAAAACTCGTTGGTGCCATGAATATGGAAGCTTCATGCACCAAATTATGCTTGAAAAACACACCTAGTGAGCCTAGCCTTAGTCCCAAGACCTCACACACCTTCAAAGATGGTGGGAGCTAGCAGGGAATACTATGAGGAAAGATTGAGAGGAAGAAGATGTATCTTACAAAAAAGAAGTATTCTCCTCACATTATCACTCCAATAGCATAGCTTAGCTTAGTAATTAGCATGGTAGAGGAGATGAGCATGCCATTTGAAGCTTCACTCTTGGTTGGATTTGCATTCCATAGCCAAGAGTTGGTGGTGTAGGCCTCTACTTCCCAATACTTGGAGAAGGAGATGGAGTTCTTGCTCAACACATGAGTTGTGTGTGTGTGTGTGTAGCCAAAAAGTAGATAGACTAAAATGCCAGCCTCTCTCTCTCTCTCTTGGTCAACCCCTCCCCCCAATTACTCTTGTTGGCTTCTAATTGGCTCCTACAAAGCTTAGCCAATAAAAATTTAGAAGCATAATTGATAGCCTTGTGACATGTGTCTCCCTTTCCCCTTTTGTGAGAGCTTTAGGTAATTAAAATAATTTATTTAAGCTCATTGGACCTGTTAGTCTTCTGGCCAATAGGAATCAACCAAGACATTGGGTTGTTGGATGCTCATTGGACCCCTTAGTAGACTGTCTAATAGTCTTCTAGGGAGCTTAATTTCTATTGGTTCATTTATCAAGCATTTTTAAATTGATTAGACTAATTTTACTCTAGCCTCAATCTCATTGGTCCACATCTATGGACATCCAATAGGATTTGAGGGGAGATTGGGGGCAACTGGCCTAGGAGCCTGCCATGTGTCTCTTCTTCCCTTTGGGGAGAGCTTGGAAGTGTGTGTGTGTGTGTGTGTGTGTGTGTGTGTGTGTGTGTTTCTCTCTTTTCCCCTACCATTAGGGCTCTCCCCTTCCTTCCTAGGGATGTAGGAAGACTTTTTAGTCTTCCCATTACCATCCAATTTTCCTCACTTTTGGCCATTGGACAATTTAATTAAATTTAGTAACTTTAGCCTATGGAAGCCTTAATGGATCTGAACCTTAGGTCTTTTAAGCTCCATTGATGCACATTGCTCTTTTGCAAACTGTCCCCCTTTGGATCCCTATTTTCCCTCCTTTGAATCCCTCTTGAGACCAGTCTGACAGCCTTACCAATATTCTAGCTTTTACTCCCCTGGTACCTCCCCATATTAAATGATCGATTTAACATGAGAAAATCATTTGGAAGAATTCGATATTAGTTTTTATGACATTACCTATCCCTTGAAATCATTGTCGTCCTCGACTATGAGGTAGAGAAGATAAAGCCTAGTCATTAGTCCGTTTGCTAGCGGGTAGAGGATCCCTATTTTACCCTATGACACCGTTCCAAAATGGATGACTAGTCCATTTGGTGCTTGAGAGCCTTAGCTGCCACAAGCATGTCTGCATATTAGTCTGTATCAATCTTCCATAGTAGAGTGACAAGCTCTACTTGGTGTTCGAGAGACTCTCGTGTCCATAAACATGATCCTAAGCATGCATGCTTATTAACTTTTGTGCACGATAAAGAAAAAGAGAGTCTTATAAGACAAAAACTTTGTTCATTTATACATATTTACATTTGCTTACTCTAGGAAATCATTGTAAGCATTGACAAGGTTTAGGTTATCCTTTAATTGTATGCCTTGCATCCATCTAAGCATCTTCAAAAGGATAATTTTTAAACTTGATAAGATATCGTCGGATAGTCTTACCGCCTCTCAATACCTTGTCTTCATGTCGAAGAATGGACTCGGGCTGCACCACCTCCTCTTGGTCCTTGATCTTCGGTGGGTCTTCAATGGTTGGTTCTTGAGGTGTCTCTCCTTTGTAAGGATTTAGTAGGCTCACGTGGAAAGCATTGTGTATGAGTTAATGGTTGGGCAACTTGATTTGATAGTCCATCTCATTGATTGGCCTAAGAATCTGAAAGGGACCATAGTACCTTTTTGCTCACTTAGCGTGCTTTAATCGAGCCTTGGGAAACTTAAGCAAGACCCAATCATTTTGTTTAAAGGCTAGGGCTCTTTTGTGCTTATGAGCAGTAGCCTTTTGCCTTTGCTGAGAGATGGATATAGCATCCTTAATCTTTTGGAAAGATTCTTGTAGGTCTCGGCTATATTCATCTGCAACGAAGGTCTTCCCATGTACTTTAAGTAGCAGGGGAATTTTTTATCTTCCCTCCGTCACCTCAAAAGGTTCTTTTCTCGTGGAAGTATGTACAGTGTTATTGTAAGCATACTCCACTAAAGGTAAGTACTTCTCCCATTGGGACTTTTAATCTACTTCTATGACATAAGCTTTTAGTAGATCAAGAAGTTTTAGGTTAGCTATTTCACTTTGGCCATCCGTTTGGGGGTGATAGGCCAAAGAGAAGTTTAGCCTTGTACCTAAATTCTCAAAGAGACCCTTCCAAAAATTATTGGTCATTCTAGGATCTCTATCCGACACTATGGACATTGGCAAGCCGTGGTACTTGAAGATTTGTGATATAAAGAGGGTTTCCATTTTATGGGCCTTGATATTCCTTTTGATAGGTATAAAATATACTTGTTTGCTAAACATGTCCACTATCATCCATATTCCTGTATTCCCATGGATAGACTTGGGAAATCCAAAGATAAAATCCATGGATATACTCTCCCATGGTGAATTAGGGATTGGTAAAGGTTGAAGCAATCCAGTTTGCTTCCCTCTATCAAACTTCATCTTTTGGCATACCACACATTTTGAAACATACTCTTGTATGTTTGCTTTCATGGCAGGCCAATAGAAGTATGTTTCTATCCCTTTTAGGGTAGACTGAATCCCTCTATGCCCCACATAAGGAGGAGCATGGGATTCATACATTACTTTCTCACGTAGTGAGTTAGTAACACATAGTCTGTTTCCATAGAGAAGATAATCATCTTGTAAGGTAAATGGTTATTCCTTCTTCCTTAAAGCAAGGACTGAAATCACATCTTTAAAATCGGGATCGATAGCGTACTCATCTATCATAGAGGATAGATCATTGTGAGTTGCTATGGATACCGCATTCACTCTCGGTCGTCTTGAGAGTGCATTGGCTACTTGATTATGCTTGCTAGCAATGTGAGCAATATGAAATTGAAAGTGCAAAAGGAAATTAACCCACCTCATTGTTTGTCAGAGAGCTTGGTCTGCATCATGAAGTACTTAAGGCTTTGGTGATCCGTTCGCAGAATAAAAGGAGTCCCCAATAAATAGTTCTTCCACGAGTCTAGAGCATGTAGAACTGCTAAGAGTTCCTTGTCATATATACCTAGAGCTTGCTCAACAAGGTCAAGCCTTCGACTTTCATAAGCTATGGCGTGTCCTTCTTGAAGCAAAACAGTTTCAAGGCAATCACCACAGGCGTCACATTGGACCTCAAAAGGCTTTGAGAGATCCGACAGTGTAAGCACAGGATGAGAGATAATCTTTTCTTTAAGCTTTTCAAAAGAATTGTTCTCCTTGGTGGACCATATATACGTTAACGTTTTTCTTTGTTAGGTCATGTAATGGTCCCTCGATTTGTGAGAATTTTTCTATGAAGCATCTATAGTATGCACACATATCTATAAAGCTTCTTAACGTATGTGGACCACACATACGTTAACGTTTTTCTTTGTTAGGTCATGTAATGGTCCCTCGATTTGTGAGAATTTTTCTATGTGTGCATCTATAGTATGCACACATATCTATAAAGCTTCTTAGTTTATGCAGAGTCCTTGGATTAGGCCATCCTTTTATTACCTCTTACTTTGATAGATCCATTTGGATGCCATCTTGAGAGACGATGTAACCTAAATACTGAATCTCTTGTAAGAAAATTTCACTTTTCTTTCGATTAATATAAAGTTTATTCTCTCATAAAACTTGAAATATTACTTGGAGGTGCTGCTTGTGTTCGTCTAATGAATTAGAGTAGATGATTATATCATCAAAGAACACTCTAGTAAATCTTTGATGAGGCTTGAATAGCTTCTCCATCAGATGGTTGAATGTGGCAGGTGCATTGGTCAAGCCAAAAAAAATGACAATGTACTCGTAAAGACCAAACGTCGTGCGAAATGCGGTCTTTACAATGTATTGATCAACTATCGTTATTTGATGATAGACACTTTTTAGGTCAATCCTACTGAAGTAGGTCGACCCCTGTAGATTTTCAAATAGGTCTTCTACCCGTGGAACGGGAAATCTATTCTTGATAGTGATCCTATTTAGTGCTCTATAGTCGACACACATACGATATGTGCCATCTTTCTTTTGCACTAATAACACTGGTGAACAAAATGGAGATGAGCTAGGTATAACCATGCCTTTCTCAACCAACTCATGCACTTGCCGTAGAGTCTCCTCTTGTTGAGCTTGAGAAACTCGATAAGGAGGCTTATTAGGCGGTGAGCTTCCTGGAAGAAATTCAATTGCATGGTCGTCATCCCCTCATTTGGGAGGTAGCTCACAATGGATGTCGTCAATAAAAACATCTTGGAATCTCTTGAGGAAATTGGATAACTCTAATTCCTTTTCATTGCTTATATCTTCTTTTGCTAAAACATTATGTTCATTTTGAGAATCTTTTAAAACAATCATGTACATGGAAATAGAGCTCTTTATTGACTTATTGAAAGCTTGCTTATGTACAATGGGTATGGTGCTACCCACTCCTTAGCATCTATGTACATATCTTTTTACTTGTACCTAAAATAGATTTGTCTTTCAGAGAATTTAACATTGGCAGCCAAGCGATCAAACCATGGTGCACCTAGGATTACATCCTCATGTTTCAGAGAAGAGATGAAGAAATCCTCCTTGTCCACATAGCTTTGGACATGGAGCCTCAATTTCTCAATTAAGAGACTGACTGAGGCTTCTTACCCCTTGAAAGCACCATCGGCAGGTAGGACATCTCCCATCTCATATTTTTGGATGCCTAGCTTGGTTGCCAACTCTTTGGATATGAAATTGTGAGTAGAACTAGGGTCAAAGAGAATGAAAGCATCATGTTCTCTTACCTTTTTCCAAGCATGACATAGAGGAGATCCTTTGTGATGAGCATCCTCTTCTTGAATTTCGACCAAGGTAGATCTAAGAGGCTCATTACGTGTATTCTTCTGGGGGCAAGCACGATAGGCATGCCCTTGCTCCACACACTTGAAACAACATATATCTTTTTGATAACGCGCTAGCTCTTCAGGAGAGAGTTTATTTTTGCCTTTATAAACTCCCTTCTCCTTAGCTTTGTTGTTGTTGGAGTTGCCTTTGGGAGACTTTTGGACGTTGTCCTTCCCCTTAGGCTCACTATGGTCCTTGTTTTCCATGGGCTTAGGATTTCTCTTAGCCCCTTGTTGGAAGTTGATTCTTGAAGCCACCATGGTATGGTGTATGACCGCAGATATGGTGCAAGGCCTTTGGGAGTTAACATACTCCGCCATATCTTCAGATAAACCCGCACAAAATTGTTGTTTTTGCTTTCCAAAATCCATCTTTTTGTAGACAGTGGCTTTGAGATGTAAATCCCAACACTTGTCTACATATTTGTGAATAGATTCATAGGGAGAGAGCTTGAAGCTTCCCCATTCGATGAGTACTTTGTCTTTGGCATCGTTAGCCAAAAATTAATTCATGATGGAAGCTCTTAAATTTTTCCATGTTCGTGGAGCCTCACCATTTTCTCGTAGGCTAGACCACCATTGCCTAGCGGACTTTTGAAAATTCATAGCTACATGACGTAGCTTAGAGGACTCCGTGAAGCCCTCATCTCCAAACGTGGCATCAAATTGTTGGATAAACGCAAAGACTTTGTCTGTAGCACCAAAGGTGCCATCGTAGGTAAGGAAAGAGATGTTCTTTCCTCCCTCTTTGAACTTTTTGAGCTTGGGATACCTTTTCCAGGCGGCATAGGATTTCCTATGGCCTCTTCTCTTGGGCGGTTCAAGAGTTGCACCTTCACTTTCTTCAGAAAAGGAAGAGGATGAGGAGGATGGAGAAGACGGTGATCTCTTTCTCGCCTTTTTCTTCTCTTATTTTCTCTCTTCCCTCTTTGAATTATGGTGAGAGGAGTATGTGCTGGTCTTCTCCATTTAGGGGGTGTTGGAGAGAGTTTTGCCCCTCGTCTTCATGGAGCCATTTCCGCCGAGGTGGCAGGAAAATTGCTTCTTTCTCGTTCTTTCAGTGGGGGCTCTACCATTGAAACTTGGGTTCTCCTTTGGGAGGGAGATGCCTCATCGAGTAGTAAGTTTTTGAGCCCTTCGTACGCATCCTCCTCTTCTTTCCTTATCAAAGAGAGCCCTCTTTTGGAACTCTCACCAGGAGATTTCTTAGGTACTCTCTCTTCTTGGTGGGGAGTTTGGAGAATACCATGGGTGCACTATTGTTGTAGCACTTACCTTGGAGGGATGGATTTCCCAGGGCTTGTTGAACCTTAGAAATAAGATAGGCTACAAGCATAGGGACATCATTAGTTGCTCTATCATTAGCAAAATCAAAGCTATCAACATTCATTTCAATCTCTTTACCCTTGTCAGCCATACTAGCAATTTTTAGGTGTAAATTTTTACTTGTTTTTTGGCACTTCAAGCCCTAGTTGCTACTCCTATTTACCTTCAAAGATAAGCACTCAAGCATCTATACCTGTGTCTTGATATTATTAACTGCAAGGAATAAAAGAGAGGGTTTCACAGAGTCAAGACAACACCGGTTCCTGTCAAGCTTCTAATTGCTCAAAGCCATAGGCAAGCCCCATAGGAATCCATTATTAAGACCATAGCTCTCGACGATATCCCCGTTAATTGCATAAAGCAGGCGTGCGTCAAGGATGAAAAATACCTATTCTAATTACTCTTTTGCAATTAATAACACCAACCATTTGTAGCAAGCTTGAGGACCTCTCTTCTTAAGCAAGAAAAGAGAAACCAATATCTCTGATACCAATGTAACATTTAATGCACTAGTAAATTGTGTGTAGCAAAAATTGATAACATAGTGAGCATTTCATTAAGAACAAGTTCCTAATGAGCATAGAGAGAGTACTTAGTTGGAGAAAGCAACATAGCAATTACACCTAGGTAGTTTGGCATAGGCAATACTTGAAAAGAGAGAGAAATAGAACAATTGACTACAATTGAGGACCGAATTTACATGGAGCCAGTCCCCCCTCCAAAAAGGCTTTGTATTATAGCTTCTCCCGTCAAAGGAGACTTTTGTACAATACAATCTTTGTGTTCCTTGACAAAACTTGTTGGTGCCATGAAGATGGAAGCTTCATGCACCAAATTATGCTTGAGAAACACACCTAGTGTGCCTAGCCTCAGTCCCAAGACCTCCCACACCTTCAAAAATAGTGAGAGCTAGTGGGGAATGAGGAAATATTGAGAGGAAGAAGATGTATCTTACAAGAAAGAAGTATTCTCCTCACATAATCAGTCTAATAGCATAGCTTAGCTTAGTAATTAGCATGGTAGAGGAGATGAGCATGCCATTAAAGCTTAGCTCTTGGTTGGATTTGCATTCATAGCCAAGAGTTGGTGATGTAGTCCTCTACTTCCCAATACTTGGAGAAGGAGATGGAGTTCTTGCTCAACACATGAGTTGTGTGTGTGTGTGTGTGTGTAGCCAAAAATTAGGTAGATTAAAATGCCAACCTCTCTCTCTCTCTCTCTTGGTCGATCCCTCCTCCCAATTACTCTTGTTGGCTTCCCATTGGCTTCTGCAAAGCTTAGCCAATAACAATTTCGAAGCATAATTGATAGCCTTGTGACATGTGTCTCCCTTTCTCCTTTTGTGAGAGCTTTAGGTAATTAAAATAATTTATTTAAGCTCTCATTGGACCTTTTAGCCTTCTGGCCAATAGGAATCAAGTAAGCCATTGGGCTGCTGGATGCTCATTGGACCTCTTGGTAGACTGTCCAATAGTCTTCTAGGGAGCTTAATTTCTATTCGTTCATTTAGCAAGCATTTTTTAATTGATTATACTAATTTTAATCTAGCCTAATCCTCATTGGTCCACCTCTATGGCCATCTAATACGATTTGAGGGGCGATTGAGGGCAACTGGCCTAGGAACCTACCATGTGTCCATTCTTCCCTTTGGGGAGAGCTTGGGAGTGTGTGTGTGTGTGTGTGTGTGTGTGTGTGTGTGAGTTTGTTTATCTCTCTTCCCCTACCATTAGGGCACGCTCCCTGCTTCTTGGGGATGTGGGAAGACCTTTTAGTCTTCCCATTACCATCCAATTTTTCCCACTTTTGACCATTGGACAACTTAATTAAATTTAGGAACTTTAGCCTATGGAAGTCTTAATGGAGTTGAACCTTAGGTCTTTTAAGCTTTATTGATGCACATTGATCTTTTGCAGATTGTCCGCCGTTGGATCCCTACTTTCCCTCCTTTGGATCCATGTTGAGACCGGTCTGGCAGCCTTACCAATATTCTAGCTTTTACTCCCTTGGTAGCTCCCCATATCAAATGATCAGTTTAACATGAGAAAATCATTTTGGAGAATTAGATATTAGTTAACATTTGGACAGTCTACCAAGGGGTCCAATGAGCATCCAACAGCCCAATTGCTTGCTTGATTTCTATTGGTTCGTTTATCAAGAATTTTTAAATTGATTAGACTAATTTTTCTCTAGCCTAATTCTCATTGGTCCACCTCTATGTCCATCCAATAGGATTTGAGGGGAGCTTGGGGACAACTGGCCTAGGAGCCTGCCATGTGTCCATTATTCCCTTTAGGGAGAGCTTGGGAGTGTGTGTGTGTGTGTGTGTGTGTGTGTGTGTGTGTGTGTGTGTGTGTGTGTGTGTGTTTCTCTCTCTTCCCCTACCATTAGGGCTCGCCCCTTCCTTCCTAGGGATGTGGGAAGAATTTTTAGTCTTCCCATTACCATCCAGTTTTCCCCACTTTTGGTCATTGGACAATCTAATTAAATTTAGGAACTTTAGCCTAGGGAAGTCTTAATGGAGTTGAACCTTAGGTCTTTTAAGCTCCATTGATGCACATTTCTCTTTTGCAGACTGTCCCCCTTTGCATCCCTATTTTCCTCCTTTAGATCCCTGGTGAGATCGTTCTGGCAGGCTGGTAGCCTTACCAATATTCTAGCTTTTACTCCCTTGGTACCTTCCCATATTAAATTATCAGTTTAACATGAGAAAATCATTTGGGAGAATTGGATATCACTTTTTATGACATCACATTTATCATAGAAGAGCATCAAAAATTCATACAATGGTGCCTACCACACAGTGTACACAATGTCCCAGGTGTTGAGAAAACTTTACAAGATGTTAGAATGCTTTTGATAGATGTAGCTTACATCTTGTACAATTATACTCGTGCTTGTGGTTGGTCAACGAAAAGCATCAGTGCTATATGACAACTACTTTCGGCATGGATAATCATCATGGAAGAGGAAGAGGGGGTGAATGTGTCACCGCTTGAGCATGTTGCAGGTGGATAGCAAGTATCTATGTTTTTTGTTACTTCAATTTATGGATTCTAGATGGTTCTAGATGGTTTAGTATTTGTCTTATTTTAAGTTTGTTTATGGCATGATATTGCCTCGTGCTCTTGTTCGGTATAGCAAAAGGCCTGTGTTGGTCTTCAAGCTTTGGAATGGAGGTCATCTTGAGCAGTGGATTTAGGCATGTCATCATGATGGAAGCAAGCCTGCAATCAAAGAGTTCCAACACACGTCTGGAACTGTACAACAGTTCACAAACAACATTTTGTCAATTTGTAATGCTTTTCTGCAGACGATGAAATTTGTGCATAGTCACGAATTCATTCACAATGATCTAGACACTGGAAATATTCTACTTCATTTTGGCAAGCAGGAGTGTATGCTGGCATTGCAGACTGGTGGCAAAGCACACCATCAAGTACGTATGCAACATTTCCCAAGCTGCCAAATCTCACCCCTCAATGTAGAGCTAAATTTGAACGACATTATCCATGGACTGCCCCTGAAAATATCAGCACCAATCCTCCTCCATTCACCAAGGCATCTGATATATATAGTCTCTCATATATTCTTAAGCGCTTGATTGCGTGTATTTCAGAGCCCGCTGAAGTTCTCAAGAGCGAATTTTTGTGAAATGTAAATAAGCATCTTGCTATTGAAAAAGCTCCCAAACCCTTAGATAGACTTAAGATATGGGATCTAAGCCTTTGTTTGAATGGAGGCCATAATGTTGGCTATCATATTGTAACCGAATCCGGCTTGAGGCGTGTTGATGATTAAAGCAAATCAACTTTTTTGACATTAATGGTGTGCAATGTGTGGTGATATTTAGCGTGGTGATATGTAAAGTGTTTCATAAATGGTGTTCAAATACGTCTTTAAAGTTCTTCAAGTTGAGGTTTTAAAGTATTTCAAGTTGGATCGCTCAATTCTCTGAAACAGCTCTCTTTTCCAATTGTTAAGACCTATTTCACTAAAGTCTATTATTTTGCATTTCAGTTATGGAAGATATTGCTCCCGACCAGAATGCGCAGAAGCCTAATGATCCTTTGCTTAATCATGCATTGGCTCAGCAAATTTACAAAGAGGAAGAAATCCGGGTGGCTCAAGGAGATCTGAGCGCTTTGGCTACAACCCAATAAGACGAATCAGAAATTCAAGGGGAGCCACTGAATTACAAGCAATGCAGACAGCTATGCCTAAATCACTTTCGCTCCCTTGAAGGTTTCATATTTTCAACACACTATCCTCGCAAGAAATATCCTTGCAAGATTTATCCAAGTGTACAGATCACCACCAAACAATAATCAAGTCGCAATTTACTTTGTACAACAATGCTATTGCTACTATGTGTTGCGACTCAAAGTTGATTGGAACGATCATCCCACTACAGGAGGTGTTGGCAAAGGACACCCAACTGAGAAGATTCATGCATGGGAGGCTAATCAAGAAGACCCTCCTCACAATAGAGGATATACATACTTGCCCGAAGAAATCGTAGTCATTGAGTAGCTTGCAACCCAAGGCATGGATTTGGCAAGTCAAGGAGAGACCCCAGCCATGCTACGCGCCATATAGAAGTTCTAGAAATAAAGTTGGCATGGTACGAGGCAAAGTATAACGAAGAAGAGATGGGCAATGCGGGTGAAAGAGATTCATTTGGCCAATAAAAATTTTGTGTATCTGATCTTTTAGGAGATGCAACCCATGATTTAAATTAAATCTTCCTCACAATACTAAGCTTCTTTTGTATCTTAAATCTCAAGATTTGTAACGAAAACTTCTTTTTAGTATGTAAATCTTTATTTCTTGCAACAAATGAACATGTCGGCTCTTGTTACAATTGTGTAAGTTATGTACTCTCTTTTTGACAATGATATGGAGCAGATGGAGAGAAAGGGAGACAAAGAAAGAGGAAGAGAGTGAGTGAGAGAGAGAGAGAGAGAGAGAGAGAGAGAGAGAGAGAGAGAGAGAGAGTGGGAGAGATTTCAAAGCTAAACTATACGTATCTTTTGCATTGCAAAATTGATAGAGAATACAGTACAAACTTTATAGCTCAACCGTCCCCTCAATCACAGGCACCATGTCATCAATTTCTTCAACATCTGAACAATCTAGATGAATATCTTCCGGGTTCCATTCCAATTCATCATCGGAGTTGAGCTCATTTGCAATTGCTTCGTGTGTTTGAAAACGTCCGAAGCTTTCTTCTGTGGCACTTGTGGCTAACTTCGCTGGCTTGTGCATAAGTCCCATATTACAAAATACATAAACCAAACCCGTAGCTCGTTTAGGACTTAATCGAATTCGTTTTTTAGTATGCACGAAAGCAAACGAAGACCAATTTCTTTCACAGCTACCACTCAAAGTGGAAATACACAATACTCTCACACCCACATGTTGAAGTTCCACTTTTTCTCCACCGTACTCTTTCCACCAAACTGGTGCGCTCATCGCCTTGATAGCATCTATATGCCAAGGATCCCCAAACATTCCTTCTCTGCTAGTATATGTCGTCTTCTGTGTGTATGCCACATGTCCATCCACATTGCGTAGAAGTTGAGCACACACTTTCTTGAAATCACTGATCACTTCATTGTTTGAAGATTGCTCGTGCATCTGAAACTTAGGATCTAAAACAAAACCTGCTCCATGCAAAGGAGTATGCAGCTGCTCCCATCATCTTTTGACAAACGACATCATCATGGCTTTCTCTTTTCCTGCATAAGATGTACAGTCTTTTAACTTGCGAGTGGCTTCATGCATGTACCAGTAAACCCGTCCAAAGATAGAGGCTTCTTTGTCTAGTAATCGTATCAGATGAGTGAAGGGTTTTGTGACAGTAACAACTTTGTCTACATTTCTCCAAAAAATAGGAGAGTTTATAAGCTGATAGCATTTGGATATAGTAGGTTCATACTTGGGATATTTATGGAGCCAAATGTCCCATCTTTTATCTGCCACTGTTTCAACAAGGGTCGCTTTAACCTGCTGCAGTGTTGATAGAACGTAATATGCTGTTGCAAAATGGGTCACAAAAAATCTGTAAATTTTTTTTGGGAGACTTTGTTCTGAACAAAGCATAAGAAAATGAATGCTCTCTTATAAACTTCACCAAGTGGTTTGAGTTTGTTTAATAGAAGGAACTTTCCCAAAGTACTCTAAGAGCAGATTCAAAGTGTGTGTAGCACATGGAACCCATGTTAGCTCTGGATACTTTGCTTCAATTGCTTTTCCAGCTGCTTTGTAGTTAGATGTATTATCTGTGACAATGGCTGTCACATTTTTAGGTCCTCCTGCCCTTCTGATCGAACGATCATACATACCAGCAAGATATCCACTAGTTTTCTCTTTCAAGGATGTACCGATCGCCTCAAGAAAGATGGAACCTCTTGGACAAATCAACATCACATTAATCAATGGTTTCTTCTGACATTTGTCCAACCATCTAGAGAAATTGTGCATCCATATTGTGGCACATAATATAGAGTTGTGCGCTTTAATATATTTTATGTAGTTTTCACTTTATCTAAGTATTTTGTAGGCATCTTATCATAATCAGGTACCACAAAACCCTTCTTCGCAGTGCTCATTAAAGCATCTCTGAAGATAGGATTTTGAATGACGTTAAAAGGAATTCCACATGCAAGAAATGCTTGCGTCCACTTAAGATGGAGTTCAAGCATCCATTGTTTATCAAATGCCTGAGGCAAAGTAGAACCACTTGATGCAGGTTCTCCTCCAATCCATGCTTCACTTCAGCTTATGTTAGCAGAACTTCCGATAGGATTAGAGCTACAATCCCCAGCAAAGGATGAATTATGCCCTCCTTGACATGAAGCAGGGGTAGAGGGAGTGTTTTGATCATTCTTGAGTGTCATCTCGATATCACTAGCCATAGATGGAGCCATCATTTTGGAACCTCCCGTTTTTCTGCCTTCAAGAAGTGCTCTCTTTGCCTTGAGCGCCCACTCGGGAAATTTTTCTTCAATACCTCTTGGCGGATTTTTGCAAGCTAAAATGTTTCCAGGAACTTTGAACACGTGTTCTTTTATCCTGTGCGCATTTTTGCTAAAATTATGGATGCAGGTCTTACACTTCAACTTTGATGCATTCTGTCCACTGACCAATTCATCTACGTAGTTCCACTCATATCCTTTCACCGTCTTCTTAAGATCTGCAAACTCAAATAGAACTAATTACTAAATACACATTTAAAAAACTTTAATACCATTTACATTACTTTATTTATCAACGTTTTTAACCTCTTTAATTAATAAATATCAAAAATAGTTTTTTTTTTCAAGTGTGAGCTCTCACTTCACACTTGAATCATGATAAATAAATCGCTTAATCTATCTCAATAACTTCCAAGTATGTGAGTAAAGTCTACACATTACAAGTTATTTTTTAAAAACTATCTAAATTACCTCCGCTGAGTGTGAGTGTAACTCTACACATGGCAAGCAATCAAAATTCACTACTTCTATAAATTTCTTCTAGGTGTGAGAATACCTCTACACAAAGAGAGAGATTATTATTTAATCTACCTAGATTGTCTGTAGTGTGAGTACTACTCTACACATGACAGACAATCATTAGATAAATCTAACCTAAGTTACTTCGAGGTGCGAACATAGTTCAACACACAACAAGTAGCTCCTCACTGTAACTATCTAACTTAAGCTACTTCTGAGTATGAACATAGTTCAACACAAAGAAAATAACTGCTAACTTTACTTTTATTGAATCACTTCCAAGTGTGAGTTTCCTCTACACAATGCAAGTAATCATTAACTACCTTACTTAATTTACCTCTCAGTGTAAGATATCCTTGACACAGAGCAGATAAAGACTAAAATCAACTCCAAAACATAAAAACACATTTTGTTTAAAGCTCTAAATTTCTATTAAATTATTCAATACATTAAAACTAATTTTTATATATATTTTTTGTTGTTGAAGCTCACTTATAGATGAGAAGAGGAGAAGAGAGCTCAACGGAATGAGTAACATACTCCGTTTTCACGGTATGTAAAGAAACTTATTTCGATCGTAATATTATTTCAATCGAATAATATTTCGATCGAATTAATATATAGATCGAAATATTATTCGATCGAAATGCTAATAAATTACACGATACGCTCGTTTTGATGATGTGGCACCGTATAATACGGCTAAATAAAAATAGGTGTCATATAATATGTCCGTTTAAAATGTATTATACGTACACCGTATAACGTACAATGCAACTTAGCTTTAGAAGTGTCCCTTTTGCTTTCTTTGTCCTAGACATGCCTTGTGTGAGTGTGTGTGTGTGTTCTCTCTCATCCCCCTCATGTAGGGCTCGCCCCCTCCTTGTAGGGATTGGATTTTGACTTTTTGACACCTTAAGCCCCTCAAGCTTAGGCCCAATTCCCACCACAAGCTTGGCCCTTAAGCACCTCAAGCTTGGGCCGGGTTCCCACCTCAAGTAGAGCCCTAACATCTCAAGCATGAAAAGCACCTCAAGCATCTCAATCATTAACCACCTCAAGCATCTCAAGCACCTCAGTCATCCGACACCTCAAGCACCTTAGTCATCAAGCACGACAAGAACCTCAAGCACCTTAATCGTGGGCCGGCGGGCTTTCACCTCAAACAAGGCCCTGGCTTACCTAAGGTCAAAGGAATTTTACACTCATTATTGGAGGTCTTCAATGAAGCTAACACTAAGGTCTTATGCTTCATTGGTTAGCCTTTCTCTTTGATAGACCATGTGTCATTTGGGTCCCTTTACCATTGGCCCCGTGTTGAGATAGATCTATAAGCACATGTCTATGTTTTAACCCTTGTTCTTGTTTATTCTCCCACATTAAATGATCAGTTTAATATGAGAAAATCGTTTGGGTTGGTTAGATATTAGATTTTATGACATTACCTCTCTCTCTTGAAATCATAGTCGTCCTCGACTATGGGTAGAAGAGATAAAGCCTTAGTCATTAGTCAATCTTACTTAGCGGGTAGAGGATCCCTTTTAATCCTATGACATCTTTCCAATATGGATGACTAATCCATTTGGTGCTTGGGAGACATAGCTGTCACAAACATGTCTGCTCTTTAGTCAATTTCATTCTCCCAAAGTAGAAGACAAATTCTACTTGGTGTTTGAGAGACGTCGTCATCAAAAACATGATTCTAAGTATGCATACTATTTAAATTTGTGCACAATTAAAAAGAGAACTAGTATTATAAGACAAAAACATGGGTCATTTGAAAGAAATTTGTACATTTTCTTACTCTAATGTAGCATTGTAAGCATTGACAAGGTTCATACTATCCTTAATCTGTATTCCTTGCATCCATCTAGCATCTTCAAAAGGATAATTTTTGAACTTAATAAGATACCATCAGATATTCTTACCATGTCGTAGTACATTGTCTTCATGCCGAAGGATAGCTTCGTGTTGTAGCACCTCTTCTTGTTCTTCAACTTTGAGAGGGTCTTTGGTAATCGGTTCACTTGGTGGCTCTCCTTTGTAGGGTTTAAGTAGACTCACATGAAAGGAATTATGTATGAGTCAATGGTTGGGCAACTTGAGTTGGTAAGCCGTCTCATTGATGGGCTTCAAGATTTGGAAAGGACCATAGTATATTTTTGCTAGCTTAGCATAATACTTTTGATGGCCTTAAGATTTCTGCCCGTCGTTTGCCTTAATCAAGACTAACAAAACTTAAGTAAGACCCAATCATTTTCTTTGAATGTTAAGGCCCTTCTGTGCTTGTCAGCAACAGCTTTTTGCCTTTGTTAAGAGATGGATATAGCCTCCTTGTAGCTCACGGCTATACTCATCGGCAGCGAAGATATTCCCATGTACTTTAAGTAGTAAGGGACTTTTAGGTCTTCCCTCAATGATCTCAAAAGGTGCTTTTCCCATAGAAGTATGTACAGTATTATTGTAGTCATACTCTACAAGAGGTAAGTACTTTTGCCATTGTGAGCGTTGATCTACTTCGGTAACATAAGTCTTGAGTAGATCGAGTATTGTAAGATTGGCTATCTCACTTTGGCCATCCGTTTGTGGGTGATAGACTGAAGAGAAATTCAATCTTATTCCTAAATTTTCAGAGAGACCTTTCCAAAAGTTACTGGTCATTCTAGGATCTCTATCTGACACGATAGATGTTGATAATCCATGGTGTTTGAAAAATTTGGTTTGCCTTAATAGTCTTTTTGATAGGAATAAAGTGTGCTTTCTTGCTAAACATTTCAACTATTGTCCATATTCTCGTATTCCCATGGATAGACTTGGGCAATCCAAAGATAAAATCCATGGATATACTCTCCCATGCATGGTGAATTTGGGATAGGCAATGGCTGGAGTAATCCAGGTTGCTTCCCTCTATCATATTTGGTCTTTTGATATACTACGCATTTTGAAACATACTCTTGTGTGTCCTTTTTCATGGTAGGCCAATAGAAATACGTCTCTACTCCTTGAAGAGTAGGTTGAATACCTGCATAGGGAGGAGCTTGGGATTCATACATAACTTTCTCACGAAGGGAATGGGTAACACATAGCCTATTGTCGTGGAGAAGATAACCATCCTGTAAGGTGAATGGTTCCTCTTTCTTCCCCAAAGCAAGGGGTGACATTATGTCTTTAAAGTCAGGGTCAATAGCATACTCATCTATCATAGAGGATAGATCAGTGTGAGTAGCTATAGACACTGCATTAACTTTTGGTCGTCGTGAAAGTGCATCGGCCACTTGATTGTGCTTACCAGTAATGTGAGCAATATGAAAATTAAATTGCAAAAGAAAATTTGCCCACCTTATTTGTTTGTCGGAAAGCTTGGTTTGTGTCTTGAAATACTTGAGACTTTGGTGGTCGGTTCGTAGGATAAATGGAGTCCCCAATAAATAGTCTTTCCATGTGTCTAGGGCATGTAGAACAGCTAAAAGCTCTTCCTCATAAATGCCCAAGACTCGTTCATCAGTATTGAGACTTCGGCTCTCATATGCTATGGCATGCCCTTCTTGAAGCAAAACTGCTCCAAGGCAATCACCACAAGCATCACATTAGACCTCAAATGGCTTTGAGAGATCCGGAAGCATAAGGACTTGTTGGAAGGTAAGCTTCTCCTTGAGCTTATCAAAAATATTTGGCTCCTTAGCAGTTCATACATGCTTAACGTTCTTCTTAGTCAAGTCATGTAGTGGTCTTGCTATTTGAGAGAATTTTTCTATGAAGCGTCTATAGTATGCGCACATACCAATAAAGCTTCTTAGCTCATGAAGATTCCTTGAATTAGTCCATGCTTTTATTACCTCTAACTTTGATAAATCCATACGGATACCATCTTGAGAGATAATTTGACCTAGGTATTGAATCTCCTATAGGAAAAATTCGCTTTTCTTTTGATTGAGAGAAAACGTGTTCTCCCTCAATGCTTGAAAAATCACTTGGAGATGTTGCTTATGTTCCTCCAATGACTTGGAGTAGATGATGATATCATCAAATGACACTCCGGTGAATTTGCAGTAAGGTCTAAAAAATTTATCCATTAGACGATTGAACGTAGCTGGTGCATTAGTCAAGTCAAAAGGAAAGACTAGATATTCATAAAGACCAAACATTGTGCAAAACGTGATCTTTAGGATACCTTCATCCACAATCCTTATTTAATGATAGCCACTTTTAAGGTCAATCCTACTGAAGTAGGTAGATCCTTGTAGCTTATCAAACAGATCTTCTACCCGAGGCACATGAAATTTGTTTTTGATAGTGGTATGGTTTAGTGTTCGATAGTCCACACACATACGATATGTACCATCTTTTTTTTGCACTAAAAGGACTGGAGAACAAAAGGGAGAGGAACTAGGCATCAGCATATCTTTGTCTACCAATTCATGTACTTACCTCATGATCTCCTCTTGTTGAGCTTGAGAGACTCGATAGGGAGGCTTGTTAGGCGGTGAGCTTCCTAGAAGGAGCTCAATTTGATGGTCACCATCCCCTCGTTTTGGAGGTAAGTCCATAGGGATATCATCGGTGAACACATCTTGGAATCCTTTTAAAAAATTAGACAAGCCTAGCTCGTCTTGATTTCTACCATTTACATTTGATGGAACATTAGGATCTCTAAGAGACTCTTTAACAAATATCATGTACGCAGAGACTGAGCTCTTTATTGATTTATCAAAAGCAGAAGGGTTTACAAGTGGAATAGTGCGACCACGCTCACTAGCATCTATATACATGTTCTTTCCCCTGTAGGTGAAGTAGATTCTCCTTTCAGGAAACTTCATATTGGCAGCCATGCAATCAAACCATGGCGCCCCTAGGATAGCATCCTCATGTTGGAGAGGAGAGACGAAAAATTCTTCTTTGTTGAGATAGCTTTGGACATGAAGCCTCAACTTCCCAATCAAGGGAGTAACAGAGGCTTGTTGTCCCTTGAAAGCTGTGTCAGCCATTACCATATCTCCCATCTCAAAAGCTTGAATGCCCAACTTGGTGGCCAACTCCGTTGATATGAAGTTGTGGGTAGAGCCAGGGTCAAACAAGATGAATGCATCATGCTCTCTTACCTTTCCCCAAGCATAGGAAAGTGATGATCCTTTGCAATGAACATCCTCTTTGGGAGCTTTGATGGTGGAAGCCCTAGGAGTCTTATTGTGAGCATTCTTCTTGGGGCAAGAACGACAGCCATGTCCTTTCTCCCCACACTTGAAACACTTATGGTCCTTGCGAAAAGCTTCAAGCTCTTAAAGAGAGAGTTTGTTTTTTACTTTGTAAACTCCCTTCTCCTTGGAGCGTTTGTTCTTGTTGTTGTTGGGAGTGCCTTGCGAAGAATTTTGAGCATTGGTTTTTCCCTTTGCATCATTTTTGCCTTTGTTTTCCATGGGCTTGACTTCACGTCTAGCCCCTTGATGAAAATTGATGCATGAGCAACCATGGTGTGATAGATTACTTCAGTGATAGAACCAAGCTATTGAGAGTTGATGTATTCGGCCATCTCTTCAGGTAATCCCACACAGAATTGCTGCTTTTGCTCGGCAAAGTCTATCTTTTGAAAGACAGTATCCTTGAGATGTAAATCCCAAAACTTGTCCACATACTTGTGGATAGACTCATGAGAGAGAGGCTTCAAGCTGCGCCATTCGGTAAGCACTTTGTCCTTTTCATCGCTTGCAAGGAATTGCTTCATGATGAAAACTCATAGAGGTTTTCATGTCTTTGGAGCTTCACCGTTGCCACGAAGGCTAGCCCACCATTGGCAAGCTGAATTTTGGAAGTTCATAGCTACATGGTGTAGCTTGGAGGACTCCATGAAGCCCTCGTTTCCAAAGGCCGCATCAAATTGCTGGATGAAGACGGACACTTTGTCGGTAGCACCAAAGGTGCCATCATAGGTGAGAAACGAGATACTCTTTCCTCCCTCCTTGAAATTCTTTAGCTTTTGTGACCTTCGCCATGCAGAATATGATTTCTGATGTCCTCCTCTCTTGTATTCTCTAGGAGAAAAGCCATAGCTTTTATCGGAAGAGGAGGAAGGTGAAGAATAAGGAGAAGAGGTTGACCTCTTTCTAGCCCTTTTCTTCCTTTGTTTCCTCTCTTCCCTTTCAGAATGACGAGGAGAAGGAAAGTGTGTTGATCTTTTCTTTTTGGGAGGAGTGGACGGTCATCTAGATTGCCGTCTTCTTGGAGCCACATCTTCAGAGGAACTTAATGTTTCATTGCTTTCTTGCTCTTTGGATTCCTCCTTTCGTATGGGAGAGAGTCTTCTTTTGGGGATCTCTTCAAGAGGCCTCTCTTCAAGAGGCCTCCTAAGCTCTCTCTCTCTCTCTCTCCTCTTGAAGAGGAAGGGAAATTCTAGAAGCACGAAGTTGTTGAGTGACTTCGGCTTGCAAAGCAGGATTGCCCATAGCGTGTTGCAACCTAGTAACAAGATAATTCACAAACATGGGAGCATCATCATTAGCACCTTCGTGTGCAAAATCAAAGCTATCAATGTTCATTCTACTCTCTTGATTATTGTCAGTCATGTTAACAAAATTTATGTATGTACTTAGTGTATGCTTTGGAAATTCAAAACCTCAGTTTCCACTCCTCTTAGCCTTTGAAAATCGTCTCTTAAGTATCTACATCCACGGCTCGAAGTGGTTAATTATAGAAAGTAGTGGAGTAGGTCTAACATAGTAGAGTTGTGCAGGGCTAGCTTCTTTCAAACAGCTTATGGCTCAATAATGGTAAAGCCATAGGCAAGTCTAAAAAGACTCCATTATTAAGTCCAAAGCTCCCGAGGTGTGCCCCATATCCCACATAGTGGGCTCAACAAAACCAATAATAGATCCCAGTTCCACTTACCCTAATATAATTAACAACATCAACAAGTTATAGGCTACTTAAGGACCTCTCTTCTCAAGCAAGAAAAGAGAAATCAAATGCTCTGATACTAATGTAATGGAATTGGCCTATTAACTTGAGAGTAGCGAAAATTAATGAGAGTACTTTTGAGAAATTACTTTGTGAGCATAGCGTGTGAACATAATTGAAGATATCAACATAGACAAAGTAATTAGTTAACTTGGCATGAACAATAATTTTGCAAGAGAGAATTTAGAGAACATGAAAACAATTAAGGACCGAATTTATGTGGAGCCGGTCCCCTCTCCAATAGACATTTGTATTATGATTTCTCCCATTAAGAGAGACTTATTACAATACAATCTTTGTGTTCCTTGTTACCTAGGTGATGCAATGAAGATGGAAAGCTTCATGCATCACAAGCATAACATAAACTTTGTGGAAAGCTTTAACTATCCCAAGCCTCAGTCCCAAGACCTCAAACACCTTCAAAGGTGGAGAGATCTAGCAAGGCATGAGGGTAGGGCAGAGAAAGAAGAAACATTTCATAGAAGAAAGAACTAGTTCCTCACTTATCATCGCTCTTCTTGCTAGCATACATAATAGCATAGTATTGAAGATGGAGAAGATGGCAAGCTTAAGCATTGAAGCATGGCTCTTGGTTGGATTTGCACTCCATAGCCAAGAGTGTTGGTGTAGGCTCTCAATATCTACTTGCTTGGAGAAGGAGAGGGAGCTCTTGCACTTTGCACAATGCACAATGAGAGAGTGTGTGTGAGTGTGTATGGGAGAGTATACCCCTCAAGCAACCCCCTAGCTTGCGTTGGTCGACCCCCCCTTGTAGCTCATGCTTGAAGCTCATTGGACCCCTCTAGGCCTAGCCAATCACAAGCAGAACGTATTACAAGCAACAAGGGTAGCCTTGGGACAAGTGTCCCCCTTTCCCCTTTGAGAGAGAGGACTTGATAAACACAAAATCAATTAATTAAATCTCCTAAATTATCATTGGACCTCTTGGGTGGCCAACCAATAGGCTTCAGGCACACCATGAGGAGGAACTTGACAAGTGTCCCTTTTGCTTTCTTTGTACTAAGCATGCCTTGTGTGAGTGTGTGAGTGTGTGTTCTCTCTCATCCCCCCTCATGTAGGGTTCGCCCCCTTCTTGTAAGGATTGGATCTTGACTTTTTGACACCTCAAGCCCTTCAAGCTTAGGTCCAATTCCACCACAAGCTTGGCCCTTAAGCACCTCAAGCTTGGGCTGGGTTCCCACCTCAAGTACAGCCCTAGCATCTCAAGCATGACAAGCACCTGAGTCATCAGGCACCTCAAGCACCTTAGTCATCAAGCACGAGAAGCACCTCCAGCACCTTAACCCTGGGTCAGGTTCCCACCTCAAGCAAGGCCCTAGATTCTCCAAGGTCAAAGGACTTTTACACTCATTATATGAGGTCTTCAATGAAGCTAACCCTAAGGTCTTATGCTCCATTGGTTAGCCTTGCTCTTTGATAGACCATCTCTCATTTGGGCCCCTTTACCATTGGCCCCGTGTTGAGATAGATCTATAAGCACATGTTTATATCTTAACCCTTGTTCCCGTTTATTCTCCCACATTAAATGATCAGTTTAATATGAGAAAATCATTTGGGTTGGTTAGATATTAGATTTTATGACAGGTTCTTATCCTGGATAACCTAGATGTGCTCGACATTGGCTACAAAGGGAAGATTAGGTATTGGTTGCAAGCGATGCCTTTAAGGTGCTCCATCTCTCAAAGTTGCAGTAGTCTTTGATGTAAATGTCGAATAACATGCTATCAAGCTAGGCTTTATGATTAAAGATCCAATGACTCAGTACTTGAATCTCCAGAATTATGCAAGCACGTAGCAAGATTGGAGTATATGTTTGGAGGTGCTCCATAGATGGTCTCCAATTTATACTATCGATGGCATTACTACTTGCTTCAAGAAAGTGACTTAAATTGTAAAACAACACTTGGGTGATATTTTGAAACTCTTGTGTATTTTTTTGAGACTCCAAAAATTAAAATATTTATACAATATGATCTAGTTTATAGTCATTAAATGATAAAGTTTATATTCTTGCAATCCCATATCGTCAATGATAATTATACATAGATTTCTTTGAGTATAACATTGTTTACCGAAGAAAACATTTTGGAATGGAATGGAATTTCAGTCTTTATCGATTGATAGTGCTTTTGATGATGTGAAATTCCTCTTTTCTATAGAAAAATTAGCTATTTATTCTGAGAAAAATTCACAATCACGGTGCCGCTACTAAAAGAGTTGTCTTTTTCAATAGAAATCTTCATTTTTAAAGATAAAAATGTGCGCTAAAATTATTCATGGCCAAAAAAAAACTGACCATGCAAAAGTGTCTAGTTCACATAGCAATTGCACTTTTTCCCCTATGAAAACTAATTTTAAAAAAATCAATTCAAGATAAGAGTACTGATGATAATATTTTTGCAACTAGAAAAACAATGAAATTTACATGTGAAATCTTGATTTTTGGTCAAATTTGATATTTCCGTTTGCGCTTATTGTGAATAATTTTAATTGAATTAGAAAAACCAAGAGAAGGGGAGGGTTTTAATTATTAATTAGGTTGGAAGAAAGAGAGAGAGAGAGAGAGAGAGAGAGAGAAGGGTAAATGATTAATTAGGTCGCAAGGGATTACTGTTGGTTTGGATGCAAGTTGGCACGAAGGTGATCGTCGCACACCCAGAAGGTGCGGCCAGACGTCGATGTGACATCGCGTTCGAAGCCAACACGATGCAGCTTGAAATGAGAGTCCATGTCCACCTCCACATTCTGCAGCAGGGCTTGCATGACTTCCTTTACCTCGTCTTGATTCTGGACCTGCTGCAGGCAACCGTCGGTGTTGGTGAGGAAGCGCTTGTGCATATCGGTCAGCTGCTGTACGTCGGCAGGCAAGCTATCCAGGAAGGACTTGAGAGCGGTGGGCAGAACCTCTTTCTGGAGATGGCCTCGGTCGATGCCCAGCCCACTCAGCAGATCGTCGGGGACAGGGATTAAGATTTGTGAACCGGGTAAGTAGACCGACGCCGCCACACGCGCTAGGCAGCAAAGCACTAGGAGGGTGGGCACCAGCACCCGCGCTGCTTTCTCCACCCATGCCTTCACCTGCAGCGTCACCTCTCTCCCCTGCTGGCCCTCCACCGGATGCAGCCCCGCCCTCGGACACTCGCACATAAAGCGTATCACTGCCCTCTTTCCCATCACCGCTCTTAACCTCGCTAGGCTTCCTTGCGCGTCTACCAGATACGGGTATACTGGGTACGCCCTGTCTTTTCTCAACTCATGCCTAAGCAAGCGCGTGGAGCAATTGGTTATGATGTAGCTCTCGCAGCTGTTGCCCCAAATTCTGTATGTCTATCCTCATATCTTGCAAGGTTTGTGCACCCTTGCAAACTGCATATTTATCATGATCTGTTGCTGTCCGGCCAAGGCCTTCATGTTGGCTAATATGTTCTTGTTTAGGTCCTTCCACTACCCCTTCAGCTCCTTGCCTGACGTCGTCGTGGGCATGCTGCTGATCTCTTCTCCAGCTGCAAACCCCCCTCGCAGCAACTCAACTTAATCAACCCCCCTCGATAATCAGACGTGTCCTACATCGTGATAGCGTGATTTGAACGAGCAGAGCGTTCCGTTTTTGCTTTTGCTTCGTGCTTTTCCTCGTCTTGAACGGACGTCAAAACTGCGTCTGTCTTGCAAAATATGCCGCCTGAGAACCTTCGTTACTCCTGATGGAGCACGGCCGACGTCTATGCCCTGCGCGCGCACTCCATCAAAGTCCAAGCTCGGGGGGACTACGCACCTGACCCGTCAATCTCTCTCGTGCGCGCACGCGTCCCCCTGGCTTCTGCCCCTCGCACTGCCCAGCCTAGGTCTGTGTGGCCCCAAAGCTAGCTGATTCTGTCTCTCTCTCTCTCTCTCTCTCTCTCTCTCTCTCTCTCTCTTTGTGCTACGCAGGTAACGTTCTGTTTTCAAGGACATTTGAAATGAGAATGTGAGCGAGAGAGCGAGAGAGAGAGAGAGAGAGAGAGAGAGAGAGAGAGGCATTGCAATTAATATTTGCAACACATCCTTGAAGATGGCATGAAATTACCTTGACACGCACTTCTCAGGGTATGTGCATGTCACTTGGTCCAGGATGCGCCGATCGACTCCCAAGTTAATGAAGCCTTCTTACAACGCCAATGTATCACGGACATTGCACCCTCCCCGCCCTTCTTCAGCACCATGAACACGCACGCGCAAACAATCAGAAGCCTCCACAGAGGCGGCGCGAGAACTTTCAAGATTCTTGCTCAATGACATACACTACAAGTTTTAGACATTTTTACACCTATGAAAATTGAGTGTGAATATCACTTTTCTCACTCTAGAGTGTGAATAACATTTTTTAGATTCAAAAAACTGCCATTTGAATGTAAATATTGTAGTTTTTACACATGAAAATTTTCTACATCTCTTTTTTAACACTGAAAAAATTACATATGCTTTTTTGTAGCAATGAAAAAAGAATTTCTATGTAAATTTTGTAACTTTCTTATGTGTAAATATTTACACGTTAAGCAAGTCCATCTGTTTTTTTTGCAATGAGTATATTTTCTTACCTTCCAGTAGCATTTCAAGGATAATTTTTTAATACAAATATAAACAGTGAATTTTTCTCACACATTCATAACCTTCATATATTTTCATCAAATATTTTGATATGCAAAAATTTGTCACTCTTATGTGAGTCCCACTTAAATAATTATACGCAACTATCTTTCACAATAGCTATTTTTCTCACCATCTATTTTTTTTACTGAGGATCGTGTGTAACTACAACCTCCAAACATACCAGCACCCATACTGGAGGTCAAGAGCATGATTTTTTTCTCCTTCCAAGGTGGCTGTTGGTGCTTCCACTGTGGTTTCTCCAAGGAATGACGTTGTCAGGAGTTTTTTGGAGCAAGGAATTGCGCATATGTACATACCCATACATGGTACATTGAATAAAGGATTGCCCATTTTCCAGAGCCAGGTGGTTACGTGGGGCCCACATATGTACAGGTAGGACTGCATGTACATAGTGCATCAATTTTCATTGTTACCATTACCGGTGTGTTTTTTCTATAATAATGAGGAGTTGGTAGCGCGTAAAACTTCTCGAGGAAGCTATCCGTGGGCCGACGACATGAGGTAAGCAGGTGCATCAGATGGCATCGAGTGGCGTCAGGAGGTCGAACGGGGTCAATACTTGCACGCGGAGAAGTATGGACACGACGTGGGTGTTTTCTTGTGATACTTATGCAGAAAGGTCATCATGAGGACCACTTTTTGGGGCCACTTCACGTGGTTGCGAGATGCATTATTTGGAAAAACTGAGTGCCAGGTGTGCGGATGATGCAAAAAAGGTGACAACTATGCACTGCGAGGTCAGTTTTTGGCCTGTTCGGGGTCCGTTTGAGGTCATCTAAAAGGCCAAGGGTGCCCAAGTAATAAAGCTAAGTGTGGGAACTGAAAAATTAGAGAGAAGACCAGAAAAAACGTGGAGAAGAGAGGAGGAGTAGCCACAGGTGTGTTTTTGGTGCTTTTGGAGCCTGTTTTGGCCCTAAACTACTCATCCGAGGTCGGATTTGAGCACTTTGACATTGTAGATTGGGGTTTTGGGCCGTTCCGAACGCGATGGCGCTGTCCATTTTTCCAAATTTCTCACTCTTTTTGTGCTGTTTTTTCTGTGTAAGTTTCTCCTATGAGCGAAGTTTCTGCTCTAGTTTGTGATTGTATCTGGCTTATTTTACCCATATTGTGTGAGCTATTTGCCCCATTGGTGTTGGCCCAAGCTCAATTTTATCTAAACATCAGAAATTCTCCTCTTTTGAGCTGAGTTTTTTGGGGGTGTGTGTGTGTGTGTGTGTGTGTGTGTGTGTGTGGAGTGGGCAAGTGGATAGTCTCTCTCCTCTCACTCCAGAGGTGTGTTCCCTGTCTCGGCCAGGTGTGTTGTCTAAGCCGAGTGGTGCCCCATAGTGTGTGTGTGTGTGTGTGTATCTTCCCAAGAGTGTGTGTCGGGTCGTTATAGCGGCGCTGTGTGAATTTTCATCCCGCTCACATTCTTTTGGTGCCCCCACTGAGGATCTTCTTCGAGTACCTTCTGCTTCGAGCTTCGAGCTTCGAGCTTTGGGATTACAGGTTGCAGATTGCAGATTACAGGTTACAGGTTACAGGGACAGGTACAGGTGATTCACATAGGTACAGGTAGCTGGAGTATAGTGATATACTAGCAGTGATGTCATTTGCAGTTGTTGTGGGTATGCATCACTTGGCGCCTGTTTGAGCGCATTGTCTGCTGGATTGTATGTTACTTGTGGAAACTACCATTGTACGCATTTGTGGAGCCATACTTGGTTGTATTTGGCAGTCTCGGCCATTTCTGAGACTTGGTCTGGAAGATAGTCATTTCTGAGACTTGACTATACGCGATTTGCATTAGCCTTCGTGTGAGGGTCGATAGCGTGAGGTTTTTATTGACCTGGGGGATTCTCAAATGTAGAGATCCTTTTAGTGATACAAGTAGCTGGAGCACCCTTTTTGTGACCTCGCCATAGGCTATGTACTAGTGAGTCCTACTTGATGCTCGGGTTCTATTGTTGACAGTTTATGCATACATATATAGTCTATATTTTGGGTTCCTACTGCTCTATTTCTCGGGAAACTATGCCAAAATTTTTCCAAGTTATGATGGCTGGTTTTTTGGTCTTTTGAGCCATTTATACTGTTATGCTGCTGAAATTTTGGCAAAATCAGAGGTTAAGTCAGGTGTGCCTTCTTGGGATCTTCATGGTTGGCTTTAATGGATGATCAAAATGGCCCTCAATTCACTCCATTTCATTTAACTCAAAGAATCCAGATAAATGTTCATGTGTCCAGGAAGATTTTTTTCCAGCAGCGCATAGTCTTTATGTTCGGGCCAAGAAGATTACGAGAGATCTTGGAATGTCCTTTGCCTGTTGTAATTCCGATGATCAACTATGAAAGCTCATTTGATGTGCATGTGTTTTTCCTTATCTAAAGTTGAGCTCCATTGAAGTTTCTGGGGATTGGGTAGTCAAAAGTTTTGGGTTCTTGCATGTGTGTTCAAAGGGGTTCTCAAAGCATTGAAACTTGGGTAGCCATGGCTTTCTCTTATCCGGAGTTTCATGGAATAAGTGATGAAGATGTGGAAGACTTTCTGAAAAAGATGGAGGTTGCCTGCATTAGCAACCAAATTCATGACCCTGCGCACATGTTACGTGTTCTCCAAATTTGTTTGAAGAGTGATGCACGAGTTTGGTCCAAAGCATTTGAAGAGGAGTTGCGTGTAGCGGATCCACCTGTAAGATTGAGTTGGGACAATCTACGACATGGGTTGGAAGTGGAGTTTGTGAAGATAGAAGATCCTGAAAAAGTGTGGCAAGAAGTACAAGGTTTGGTGCAAAAGGAAGGTGAGCGGCCAGTAGATGCGTACATACGTAAGTTCTCATTGGCATCGGAGCGAATGTGCAAGGCCTTAGCACCACAGGTACCCCCGCCTGACATGATGAAGAAGGACAGGTTCTTGGCTGGTCTTTGGGAGAATATACGTTGGAGAGTGGAGCTAAAGAAGCCTAGGACATATGAAGATGCACTAGAGGTAGCAAGGAACAAAGAGTGGAAGTTGAGAAAAATGAGCCAGTTAGGGGTGGAGTCTTTGCCCATGAGGTCCGAATTTCAGCCTATAGAGTCTTTACAAGGTTGCATATCAGGGGTTCATCATGAACCAGTGGTTCCTGTTACTACTCAGGTTATGCCAGCAGTGGTCACTACATCGGTGCAAGATGATGGGCTAAGGCAAGACATGAGGCAAGTGGTAGATTTTATGAAGAATCTCAGCCTAAACATGCTAGGTCAAGTGGGAAATAATCGAGGTCGAGGGAGGTTTGCAAATCAGCCAGGAGGTGAAGAAAGGCCTAGGAATGGTAGGTTTTGGAGGCAAACGCCCACATGTTACAATTGTGGAGAGTTGGGTCACATCAGCCCACAATGTGATAAGCCACCAAGGATGGGGGGAGACATGTATCCATTGCCAAGACAGGTGCTAACTAGGTCAAATGATTATGGCATCGAAATTAAGGGAGACGAAGGAACCAATGGACTGACCCAGGAGGAAAAGGGAAAGACAAAAGTGCTAAGTGTAGTCACCTTGGAGAAGGCATCAAAGCTAGAGGATACATTAGTGATGCCTATTGGGAAGAGGACCACAGAGGATAAGGAAGGAAGAAGTGCCCCCGTTCCTAGTAAGAAGTCGAAAGTTTCATGTTTCAGATTTTCCACTAGGGGATGGGAAATTAAGCTATGACTTGAAGGAGGATCTGACGAGCAAGAAGGCAGATGTTACTTTTGGGCAGCTTATAGAGATGGTGCCTAAGCTAAAGCGACAGTGGAAGAGGATGGTTAACCCAATGGAGAAAGAGCCAGAGAGAGGTTCAGTAAAGGTATTGGCAATGGATGAGCTACCAGACATTTGCCCAATAGTAGATGTGTGTCATAAAAGGAAAAATTTGGGACAAGGTTATGTGGATGGTGGAGCCCAAATATGTGTCATTACACACTCATGCGTTGAGAAGATGGGTCTCACAGTGGCTGGGGTGTCAGGTTTTCGGATCAGATTGGCAAACCATCAAAAAGTAAAATTCTTGGGTGTTGTAAAGAGCTTAGAAGTGGAGGCATATGATGCAAAGGCAGTGGTTGATTTTCATGTGATGCCAGCAGGGTTGGGAGCATATCCTATTATACTGGGCAGACCATGGTTACTTGCAGTGGGAGCTGTTCAAGATTGGCGACATGGTACGATTAGCCTCTATGGAAAGACAGGTACCAAGAAGCTTTATAATATGGACACAAGCAAACGATTAGAGGGGCTTTATGAAGATGAGGATGAGTCTAGTGATGAAGACTCTTCCACGGTGACAGATGAGGATAGTGATAGCACTACCAGCAGTGATGAGGATGCTGATGTTGCATTTCTTTTGATGGACAAAGAAATCCAGGAGTTTGGTTTAGTTGCATTTGCGAATGAGGTTGAAGATGAAAGTGAAGGGCCTTATGAAGTGATTGAAGGGCTGATGCAAACCAAGGTTGAGTTGTCAAAGAAGCAGGAATTGATGACACAAATGATCAGTGGAGACCTCTCAGCTATGGAGAAGGATATATATTTGCACATGCTGGCTAGTTTTCCTGATTTGTTCATTACTTCATATGAAGAGATCAGAGGGTTCAAGGGCGAAGAGATGCATATAGAGCTGAAAGAAGGTGCTAAGACAGTGCGGCAAAGGCTAAGAACGATGGGTCAAGAGCAAATGGAATCCAGGGTTCATAGTCCCTGTGGAGACCACAGAATGGGTGAGTCCAGTTGTAGTCAGTCCAAAGAAGGATGGAAAGTGGATAATTTGTGTAGATTTTAAACCCTTAAACGCAGCCACTAAGAAGAACCCATATCCTCTTCCATTCATCGATCAGATCTTGGATTCAGTGGCAGGTTATGAGAGGTACAGTGTGTGTGATGGTTTTTCAAGCTATTTTCAATTGAAGATTGCTCTTAAAGACCGCACAAAGACCACTTTTATTACGCCATGGGGCTGCTATTGCTACACAGTATTGCCATTTGGGTTGTCAAATGGACCTTCCTTCTATCAACAGAGAGCAAATTGGGTGTTGGAACCATTCATTGGTAGTTGTGTTAAAGCTTTTATGGATGACTTCTGTGTTTATAGCAGTAGGGCTGAACACCATGAGAAGCTGCAGATGGTATTGGCTCGATATGATGAATGTGGAGGACAACTAAATCCAAAGAAATGTCATCTAGCACAGCCAAGGGTGAAGTTATTGGGCCATATGGTGTCAGAAAATGGCATTGAGGCTGATCCAGATAAGGTTAAGTCTATTATTCTTCTTCCATCACCTACGAGTACGAAGCAATTGGCAACCTTTATACACAAAGTGAAGTACATGGCAAGGTTTATTCCATTGTCTTCTCAGATTCTTTATCCATTACAACAAGTGGAAAAGCATGATCCATTGCAATGGGATGACAAGTGTGAAGAAGTGTTTCAAGAGGTGAAAGAGGTGTTAGGGGGTTTGTCAGCCATGCAGGCTCCTGATTGGGAGAAAGTTTTTTATGTAAATCCCTCAGTAGGGGATGATGCCATTGGAGCCATGCTATTGAAAAAGGGGAAGGGCAGCCATTATATGAGGCCAGTGTATTGTGCAAGCCGAGTGAAGTTGGTAGCGGAGAGAAAGTTCTCGGAAGTAGAGCTAGTGATGGCCAGTGTAATATTTGCTTGTCGAAGATTTCGTCATTATTTGCTACCAGGACCTTTTGTTTTCTTGACGAGTTATGCCTTTTTGCCACACTTAATTAATGGTACTAACATTTCAAATGTGGTCAAGAAATGGGTAATTGAGCTGCAAGAGTTTGAGTTCTCTTTTCTAGTGGAAGATAGTACAAGGGCTACCCTAGCTGATTTGTTGACCTACAAGGAGAATCCCCTTATTGTTAAGGAAGAGGTGGTGAGAAAGATAGTTGAAGAAGTGCCACAAATCAGCAATGCACATGTGTTGTTCTTTGATGGTTCATATAGAAAGAGCCATGATGCAGCTTCAGGGGGTATAGCACTTTATGATCCAGAGGGAAAGCTAGTATGCAAGAGAGGGTTCAAGTTGGATGCGCATAGTAACAATGAGGCTGAATATGCTACATTGGAAGCTGGATTACACATTTGTTTGAAGCATGGGGTTATAAGGTTGAGCATAAAAGGTGATGCCTTGTTAGTGGTGAAGCAAGTGCTGGGTGTGTGGAAGAGCAAGAACACCTCATTGAAGGAAATGTGCTTCAGAATTAAAGGCCTGTTAAAAAAGTTCGAAGCATGGATCATCAAACACATTGAACGTGCTCTAAATGGAGAGGCACATGAAGCAGCTCAAGGGATGATTGGGGAGCTATTTGTGTTGAGGACCACTTTACCTCTTTATCATGGCCGGGAAAGTTTGGCTCAAGAAGAGGAGTTTTTGCTAACAGGAATCATTTCAAAGGAGATTCAGAAGTCTAAGAAGTATGGCTTTTTGCGTAGAGCATACAGGTACAAATTGATTGGTGATGTCTTATACATGAAAGGGTCTGATCTCGTGTTGAGACGTGTACCTTGGCGGGAGGATCTTTACAGAGTGTTGGAAGAGAATCACGAAGGCGCATGTGGTGGCCATTTTGCTCTAAAGATCACCTTGCATAAGATTTTGCAAGAGGCGTATGTATGGCCTAGTTTGCACAAGGATGTTCACCATTGGTGTAGGTCTTGCAATAGGTGTCAAGCATTTGGGAAGAGAGTGTTGAAGCCAGAGCTACAAAAAATCATTATGGCATTTGATGTGTTTGAAAAGTGGGGGATTGATGCAATAGGCCCGTTACCTATCACAAGCAGGGGCAAAAGCTATATCTTGACGGCAGTGGACTATCTCTCTAGATGGGCAGAGGCTATAGCAGTAAAACAGATCACTGCAAAGGATGTGGCAAAATTTGTGTATGATGAAATATGTTGCAAGTTTGGGGTGCCATTAGAGCTACTTTCAGATAAGGGGCCAAGATTTAGAGCTAAAGTGCTAGACTTCTTATGCACAAAGATGAAGATTAGGCACAAGCATACCACTCCTTATTACCCGCAGTGTAATGGCTTAAATGAAAGATTCAATGGTGAGTTGGTACAAATTCTTTCTAAAGCTAGTGACAGAGAACCAAGGAAATAATTAGGATTTGGAATTTCCTAGTGCATTATGGGCTTACCGTACTTCGGTGAAGACAGGTACAGGGTTTACTCCATTTCATTTGGTGTATGGAAAGGAAGCACTATTGCCTGTGGAGGTAGAGTTTCCTGCGGTCAAGATGTTAGAGAAGTTGCTTGGGCCGCCTAGTGATGCATTCAAAGAGAGGCTCTTGCAGTTACAAGAGGTCCAGTTGGATAGGATGAGCGCATTGGAGCATTATGAGCAGATGCAGGATAAGGTTTTGGCAAAGATAAATGAAAAGGTCAAAAGTAAGGGTATCAAGAAACATGACTTGGTTTTGTGCTACAACAGTAAGCTGGACAACACCTTCCAAAAGAAGTTTCAAATTAAGTGGGAAGGCCCTTTCAAGGTAGTGGAGTGTTTTCCAAATGGCACATATCAGCTGGCTAACCTCGATGGTGTTCTACATAAGTCAAGGGTAAATGGATTGCGTCTTAAATTGTATCATGCTAGATTGATGATGGTGGAGCAAGATGAGCTGTCTGTGGATCAAGCAGTGTTGGTGAGGGATGAGGAGACTTGTGATGCGGCGAGTCTCATATCTCTCTTTGCTGCTGCTGATCATGAATGATCTAGCAGGCTAGGGGATGGGAAAATTATGTCAGGAGTTTTTTGGAGAAAGTAATTGCGCATATGTACATACCCATACATGGTACATTGAATAAAGGATTGCCCATTTTCCAGAGCCAGGTGGTTACGTGGGGCCCACATGTGTACAGGTAGGACTGCATGTACATAGTGCATCGATTTTCATTGTTACCAATACCAGTGTGTTTTTTCTATAATAATGAGGAGTTGGTAGCACGTAAAACTTCTCGAGGAAGCTATCCGCGGGCCCACGACATGAGGTAAGCAGGTGCGTCAGATGGCATCGAGTGGCGTAAGAAGGTCGAACGGGGTCAACACTTGCACGCGGAGAAGTATGGACACGACGTGGGTGTTTTCTTGTGATACTTATGCAGAAAGGTCATCATGAGGACCATTTTTTGGGGCCACTTCACGTGGTTGCGAGATGCATTATTTGGAAAAACTGAGTGCCAGGTGTGCGGATGATGCAAAAAAGGTGACAACTATGCACTGCGAGGTCAGTTTTTGGCCTGTTCGGGGTCCGTTTGAGATCATCTAAAAGGCCAAGGGTGCCCAAGTAATAAAGCTAAGTGTGGGAACTGAAAAATTAGAGAGAAGACCAGAAAAAACGTGGAGAAGAGAGGAGGAACAGCCGCAAGTGTGTTTTTGGTGTTTTTGGAGCCTGTTTTGGCCCTAAACTGCTCATCCGAGATCGGATTTGAGCACTTTGACATTGTAGACTGGGGTTTTGGGCCGTTCCGGACGCGATGGCGCTGTCCATTTTTCCAAATTCCTCACTCTTTTTGTGCTGTTTTTTCTGTGTAAGTTTCTCCTATGAGCGAAGTTTCTGCTCTAGTTTGTGATTGTATCTGACTTATTTTACCCATATTGTGTGAGCTATTTGCCCCATTGGTGTTGGCCCAAGCTCAATTGTATCTAAGCATCAGAAGTTCTCCTCTTTTGAGCTGAGTTTTTTGGGTGTGTGTGTGTGTGTGTGTGTGTGTGTGTGTGTGGAGTGGGCAAGTGGATAGTCTCTCTCCTCTCACTCCAGAGGTGTGTTCCCTGTCTCGGCCAGGTGTGTTGTCTAAGCCGAGTGGTGCCCCATAGTGTGTGTGTGTGTGTGTGTATCTTCCCAAGAGTGTGTGTCGGGTCGTTATAGAGGCGCTGTGTGTGTTTTCATCCCGCTCACAACGTCTCTCTTTATACCAATGGCCGTGCATATGTGCTTCTCATGCTATGCTCCACCACCATCTTGTAGCTTTGGGAAGGGCTTGACACATGCACAAATCTCTCAACACCATGTCAAAAGGGCTTCTACCTCAACCTGTGTGAATAGAGCGTATTTCGACATGATTTAAGTCGTCTTCACATTGCTTGATGATGTGGTAGAGATCTTCGACATGACCTCCTGTGGCCACCATAGGGTGCGACGTTGTTGGGGTGGTGGTTGTCCTTCATACGTGTGGGCATTGTAGAGAGATAATAATGTTTAGGGCTTAAATTAAACACCAAATTCAAGTCTTGCACGATCTATTTTTCATGGCTTGTGTTTTTTAATTCTAAATAATTACCACAATAAATAATGACATATATATCTCTTCTTTGTCCACTTTTCATAGCTTCAAATCTTTTCTAATTTTAGGTGAGCACAGATCTCTCCCTTTGTTTGTCTCTCCAATTAAGAGAGAGAGAGAGAGAGAGAGAGAGAGAGAGAGAGAGAGAGAGAGAGGGAATGGTATACTACAAATGGAATTTTGGTGGTATATTACAATCAAAAGGCTCATGTGACACCAAAGCGATAAGTATGGCTACTCAATTTTATGCTTCAAGAAATGGCTCCCCATTATAACCATAACACAAGAAATACAAGTCAGGAAAAACGTGGGCCGCTTTCACCAAAATGAGTATCCACTTGCTATCTACAAAATCACCCGATGAGCTGAGGTTTTAAAGTGACAAAGTCTTTAAAGGTTGAAAAAGTGAGCACTCCAATGAGTGACCCTATCAAGAATTTCTTTTTCCTCTCTTAAAACAAGTAGGCATGACATTTGCATCATTGGCATTTTGAATTGGAGGCCATCCATGAAGCACCTCCAAACATGTTTCCAAATCTTGTCACTTGTTTTCTCCTTGAACATTCCAATAATCTGTGGTTGGATCTCTCCTCAAAAACCCTAGCTTGACTGCTTTTTGTTATGTATTTATATTGAACACGACAATAACCTTGAAAGATGGAGTAGACATGGAGGAGCTGCTTACAACCAATACTACATCTCCTATTTCCACCCATGGCCGTGCACATCCAACCTTGCCAGGTTGTAGCAACCAAGTTCGAAAAATGGTGTCGCTCATTTCATATATCACCTTGTTTTGGGTATTGCGAAAAGGTAGAAAGAAGCACTTGTGTAGTATGGCATATGTTGATAAAAGACACTTCTTTTTGCAAGAAAAATCCACATCACTAATCAATCTCATCCCAATGACCTTACCAAGTTGAAGAGGATCTATTCCATTGCCTCCATTTATAAACTCCCCAATCAAGAACAACTCAATGCCTCTGTTATGCTCATGTGACAATAAACCCGTGATCTTCCATACACACTGAATTCGTTTGGTGATTTTCCGACGTTACCCTGATTGGATTGTAGGCTCAACACCCAGCTCTCAAGCTCACCTCGCAAAAGGGAACCTCTCTCTGAGGATGAACATGCAAATACTTGATCGCTATCCTCAACACATGGCTCCATTAGTCCTACATCACATAAACATACACAATTTTTTCACTTTGCTTGGTACGCTAATTAAAAAAAATGGAAACAAAA
Source organism: Adiantum capillus-veneris (assembly GCF_014529385.1). Taxonomy (NCBI): domain Eukaryota; kingdom Viridiplantae; phylum Streptophyta; class Polypodiopsida; order Polypodiales; family Pteridaceae; genus Adiantum; species Adiantum capillus-veneris. The sequence continues at coordinate 57,977,003 of NC_140960.1, forward strand.
TGTATTCAACCACTCTTCAAATATACAAATTGAAATTCAATAGAAAAAGGTTGTGTCCATCAATCACAATTCAAAGATACATACTCACATACAAAATGAATGAGCAAAAAACAATCATATTTGTCTTATAAAGTCAATGAAGTTGATGTCTCATGCCATCTAAACCTCTAACAGATCGCCTATCTGAGAGAGGTAATGTTCATGGCACCTCTCATCAATCTCAATACTCACGCAATACCGGTCTAAGACCTCACACACTTTGGCCATATTTTCGACCCCAGCAAAACAATCTATTATGATTTCCCCTTCTTGAGTGCAGAGCAAAACTAGGAAACCACAAAAGTTTGTGTGTCTCTCAGCTGCCCCACGCAAGGCATTGCATTCTTGATCTAGTGTCAGGTTTATCTTCCTTGTTGGTAGCTCCACAAATGTATCAGACTTGTTGTCGAAAGATCCCTTCATGACTTTTAGTAATTCTTGCTCCCAATGTAATTCACGTGTACCATCTGGATGGACAAAGAATATAATCACTAAAGTGGAAACCTGCAAGGTAGCATTAAGAGAGTAAATTATTAGAGTTTAGCCTAAAATACTCTACAACCATAATCCTCAAGTGGTTTTGACTTACCTCTTCTACTTTCCCACGAACGATCCTTTTGCATTGGGTTGTAGTTTCCAAGAACATACTATGTACATATTGAAGTTTGGATTGCCCCATCACACGTGACACAATCTCAAATTGATGCTCAATACCACTAGTAGTAACAGAGAAACCATCATGGCTCAAGAACTCTGATGCAATGATAACTGACGTCTTTAGCTTTTCTGAATCCCATTCATTCCAAGCTCGTAGTTCATCCTCCTCTTCAAATGGGTACAAGCCAGATGGAAGATCTGCTCATACAAGAGAGACAAATGCATCCTCGTAGAATCTACCTTGGGCTTGAAGTTTCTCTATAAACCGTCGTATCATTACTGCATCTGAGTCTTCGAGGCCATTAAATGTATCAATTGCAATATGCAATATATCAGCATGTACAGGGAGATGAAATGGCACAAAAGCCTCCGGTGCATCCTCATCTTCATTTTCCCATTGTGTTCGCGTAGTTTTGCCCTTCAGCTTTTTTTGTGGTGGTGTTTTCTTTGTTTTTCTATGCTTTCCTTCCAAGTTATTACCTCTTTTCTTCTCATCGGTACCCTTACCCTTGCGATCTGGACTTTGCACTACCTCTTTAAGAGTACCCTTACCACCTCTTGTACCTATCTTGCCAGGAGACTTTATTGTATCCTTTCCACTCTAGTCAATCTTGTCGTGAGGGCTTCTTGTTTCCTTTCCACTTCTCCTTTCCCTTGTGTTTGTCACCGTGTCTTTCTTTGGAGTGCCGTGAGGGCTCCTTATATCCTTGCCACTACCACTACCACTTTCCTTTGCATTTGTTGTTGTATCTTTCTATGAAGTGCTCGTTGCAACTACTATTGGCTTGCACATAAGACATGTTTCCAAACCATGCAAACAAAACATAAGTAGTGACTACTAACCTCATCTAATATATTTTATTGCAATGCATTGAACTCACGTGTATATATTTCTGTCTCCTCGGTTGGATAGTCAACTTCCAAATACTCTAAGAACCATGACACGTCATAGAGATCCTTAGGAAGAGTCCTATTTGCATCGAGCCATGAACGTGGGTACAATGATTTATATCCCAAAGATGAGACAACCTTCCACTCTTCAATGCTTGTCAGAATTCCTTGGATTTGACTATTTCTCAATAATTCCGCGAACCACCTATAGAGAGACTTGGATCATCAATAAAAGTTGGAAAAAAGCCATTGATACATACATTATCTAGATCTAAAAATAAAACAAAGAGATTACCTATAGGCAAACCGTCTTGTGGTTTGCTCTTGAAAGGGCATGTTCTCTCTTTGGATCCCCGGTGTAAGCTTTGGAAGATGCTTAAATTTATAGCGAAGATGAACCTTTTGACACTTATCAGAAAAATCTCTTATTATTGAACTCCACGAGATGTATGAAACCTCGTCAGCCTCTCTTATTAAATCAATTTCTCTCTCCACTACGCACTCCTAGTAAGAGTAGCATGCAATATATGAGCGTCAGTCTTTGTCGGCCCCTTCGAAGCCCCATGCTCTTCCAATATCCTTGTTTAGAATGCGATCTAAAACAAAAACTTTTCTGCACTTGAAAAGTCATACAAATCAATGATATGCATGCCAAAGGAACATATTAAACAAAAATACTTGAGACTACCTTTCTGGAGGAAGCGGTGTTCAGGTCACTGTAAGCAGTTTGGCCAAAATGACCTATGAGACCAATCCACTCAAACTAGAGAGAGAGAGAGAGAGACAGAGAGAGAAATGAAATGAAAGGATATATTAACATCTTCAATAGGTGCACAAGAGAGAGGGACAGAGAGAGAGAAATAAAATGAACGGATATATTAACATCTTCAATAGGTGCGAGAGAGAGAGAGAGAGAGAGAGAGAGAGAGAGAGAGAGAGAGAGAGAGAGAGAGAGAGAGAGAGAGAGAGAGAGAGAGAGAGAGAGAGAGAGAGAGAGAGAGAGATTTTTTACTCCCCCGAGGGGGAAACTTGCTTCCATTCCCCATTGACATGCCACGATATGGCATGGAGGCGCTTTTCCCCTTGTCAGCAAGTCCGCAAGATAACTTGTCTTTGACTCGTTTGCGTGCACGCGAAGCAAAGGAAATTTCTTGCTGGCTTGCCGGCTCTAGCCCAAAAAAGTAAAAAGTAAAAAACTCTTGCATTATTTTGATGTCCTAAATTAGTATTTCTGCATAAAGTGATCACCACATTGTCTTTTGCTTCATATCGCTCACCGCATATGTATACTTTTGAGTAGGAAAATCCCTCTAGATGAATATATTGTTGGCCCCAATAACTCTTCAAAGAAATGATCTCCCAACCTTCGAGAGCCCTTTTTGTTGCTTTCAAACCATGTAGAACGATTCCCTTTCTCTGAATCATGCTCAAGCAATGACATGGGCCAAGACTTTGAGCATTCTTGTACAACTGTGTTGCTTGACCTTCAGAGGATGCAATTGCTCAGCACAACAGATGCCATCTTTCACAAGTTCCTACTTCCATGCTAGCCTTTGAAAAACCTTGCGGCAATAAAAGAGTCTCATGTATGCATGAGAGTATCCTCTCTGAAGGTGACAATCCATCCTTCTAATTCTCCAACTATTGCAAGGTTCGTGATAAAAGTGCTCGAGTGTGATAATGAGTGTACGTTAACTCATTGAACATGTTATTGGTTGGAATCTCTACAATCTCCAACACGTTTCTCTCAAACTGGTAGCACCAAAGTCCATCATGGCTACTGTCGCGTATTATGTCATCAAACAACTCTCTAGAACCTATATACAAAGATTGACGTTATTTTAGGTCTCCATGTTATATAAGGAGTGTTTATTATATTTGTCGTTAATAGAAACATACACACCTGCCACGTGCTCTAGAGGAGAAACAATCTCTCCTCCCTCTTCATCCATAATAATTCTCCATGCTGAAAGTAGTTTTCGGGTAGCATTGATGGTCCAAAGTCCAACCATGAGTACGTGTGTAGTTGTAGAACATATAAGCTACGTCAACCAACATCATTCCCACATCTCTCAATGTCTGGAACATTATTTAAAATGTGTGGTAAACACCATTGAATAAACTTTTGATGCTCTTCTGCAATAAAATTTCCGTGGTGTCTAGTAGCATGCAACGGCCATCATCCACTTCTGCGAAGTGTTCGGGGAATTGCAACAGTAGCTTCATATATTCCATGGGTGATGGATGTTTTCATGCCATTGCTAGCCTTTAAAAATAGTTGTTTAAGTATACTTCTTGAAAATGTTCAGTGCAAGAATGTGCATCACATCATACACAAGATCCAAACTAATATCAAATCCATAGAGATGGTACAACCTCCAGAGTGGTGATTCTCCTGTTAGCCGTGCATTGGATAGAGTAGTGTTATACTCCTCCTTTGTTTGTTTTTGTCTTGAAAGTCTTATAGCTTCAAACATCTCTGTTGCAGTCCTCTTTTCTGGTGGGTAGCGAGCAATATATTTATTCTTTGTGTATACGTACTTTGGAATGCATACCCCTTGAGTGATTTGCTTCATGGGAGGCTTATCCGGTTTACACCCGTTCTTGCCCTCATCCTTCAAACATCCTAGTTTACATTGGACTGGGTGATCGCCTATCCATGACATGAGAATTGCCCTTAGAATGCAAGAACGATATGCTATGTCCAAAGAGTTGTCAAATATGGCCGTTGGTGGATAGTTAAAATTGATGGAGAACCCACCAACAAAAGCCGACTCAAGTTCACATATTAAAGGCTCTAAAAGGTATGGAAGAATATCGCCATGTTTCTTTTCTAACTTCAATAAGATGAGTGGCAAAAATAGCATTGGCAAAGGTCCAATAATTGAGTTTTTGCCACCGTTGAGGACCACCACTTCAACAACCCCACTATCTTTCGGCTTGCTTGAAGCCGTTTGAAAGCCATCCCAATGGCACATTAGTGCAAAATTTCGAGGATCCCCCTAAAAAAACATGAAAGTTATGGGCATGATAAACATTGCTAAGATGAAGCCTATTCAAATTGATTGCAATATTGTCTCACCTGACCATTCTTCTTGGCACTTTGATATTTGTTGCACAATGTGAGCATAAGAACTCATATTCCTTGGTAATCTCATTCCAATTGTTGTTTAGCTCCGGACTACGCAAGGCGGTTGGAAAAGTCCGATAATACATGGCACAAAAACTATTGGGGCACTTAACTGGAATCTCCCACTCTTTCTATAGGTTCCAAAAGTCTTTGCACATTCTTATTTTTTCCCCATCCCAGTAATCGTTGTGATAACATTGGTAGAGGTTGAACTGTCCGCTTGCCAACTACTTCTTGCCCGCCACATTGTAAGAAAATCATGACAAAACTCCTCACACTGACATAGAAGATGCAATTGCTCGATAAACGAGATGTACTCAAATCGCACCATGTTTTTTCTCTCTTGCCGCAGAAATCACAACGTCCACAACATGTCTCACAATTTCTCTTGTGCTTATTCCTTGAAGAGGACGGAGAACATGTACATGGTAAAACATTCCCCACGTATATATCCTCTGCATCTGGGGGGAAAAGAGTGGGCTTGTGTTGTTTTTCATCCTTGCCTATACAAAGTCGCCACTGTGCAATTTTTAAAAGCCCCTTCTCTTTATATCGAGCAAACACCTGTGTAATAGTTTGTGGTAAGGTGTTGTCTACTCCTGGAAAGTCTTTATCCACGACAATTTCTAAGAGTGACCTATTTTGCCTTTATTTCATAGATCGTTTTCCCTTTCCCTTTCTATTTGGGGGAAATATCATTTTCAATATTACATCTTGTGCAAGCAAAGGTGAATGAAAACTATCCAGATTGGATTGTAGGCTCAACACCCAGCTCTCAAGCTCACCTCGCAAAAGGGAACCTCTCTCTGAGGATGAACATGCAAATACTTGATTGCTATCCTCAACACATGGCTCCATTAGTCCTACATCACATAAACATACACAATTGTTTCACTTTGCTTGGTACGCTGATTAAAAAAAATGGGAACAAAATGTATTCAACCACTCTTCAAATATACAAATTGAAATTCAATAGAAAAAGGTTGTCCATCAATCACAATTCAAAGATACATACTCACATACAAAATGAATGAGCAAAAAACAATCATATTTGTCTTATAAAGTCAATGAAGTTGATGTCTCATGCCATCTAAACCTCTAACAGATCGCCTATCTGAGAGAGGCAATGTTCATGGCACCTCTCATCAATCTCAATACTCACGCAATACCGGTCTAAGACCTCACACACTTTGGCCATATTTCCGACCCCAGCAAAACAATCTATTATAATTTCCGCTTCTTGAGTGCAGAGCAAAACTAGGAAACCACAAAAGTTTGTGTGTCTCTCAACTGCACCACGCAAGGCATTGCCTTCTTCATCTAGTGTGAGGTTTAGCTTCCCTATTGGTAGCTCCACAAATGTATCAGACTTGTTGTCGAAAGATCCCTTCATGACTTTTAGTAATGCTTGCTCCCAATGTAATTCACGTGTACAATCTGGATGGACAAAGAATGTAATCACTAAAGTGGAAACTTGCAAGGTAGCATTAAGAGAGTAAATTATTAGAGTTTAGCTTAAAAAAACTCTGCAACCATAATCCTCTAGTGGTTTTGACTTGCCTCTTCTACTTTCCCACGAATGATCCTTTTGCATTGGGTTGTAGTTTCCAAGAACATACTATGTACATACTGAAGTTTGGATTGCCCCATCACACGTGACACAATCTTAAATTGATGCTGAATACCACTAATAGTAACAAAGAAACCATCATGACTCAAGATCTCTGTTGCAGTGGTGACTGACGCCCTTAGCTTTTCTGAATCCCATTCATTCCAAGCTCGTAGTTCATCCTCCTCTTCAAATGAGTACAAGCCAGATGGAAGATCTGCCCATACAAGAGAGACATGTGCATCCTCATAGAATCCACCTTGGGCTTGAAGTTTCTCTATAAACCGTCGTATCATTACTGCATCTGAGTCTTCGGGGCCATTAAATGTATCAATTGCAATATGCAATATATCAGCATGTACAGGGAGATGAAATGGCACAAAAGCCTCCGGTGCATCCTCATCTTCATTTTCCCATTATGTTCGCGCAGTGTTTCCCTTCAGCTTTTTTTGTGGTGGTGATTTCTTTTTTTTTCTATGCTTTCCTTCCAAGTTATTACCTCTTTTCTTCTCATCGGTACCCTTACCCTTGCGATCTGGACTTTGCACTACCTCTTTAAGAGTACCCTTACCACCTCTTGTACCTATCTTGCCAGGAGACTTTATTGTATCCTTTCCACTCTAGTCAATCTTGTCGTGAGGGCTTCTTGTTTCCTTTCCACTTCTCCTTTCCCTTGTGTTTGTCACTGTGTCTTTCTTTGGAGTGTCGTGAGGGCTCCTTATATCCTTGCCACTACCACTACCACTTTCCTTTGCATTTGTTGTTGTATTTTTCTATGAAGTGCTCGTTGCAACTACTATTGGCTTGCACATAAGACATGTTTCCAAACCATGCAAACAAAACATAAGTAGTGACTACTAACCTCATCTAATATATTTTATTGCAATGCATTGAACTCACGTGTATATATTTCTGTCTCCTCGGTTGGATAGTCAGCTTCCAAATACTCTAAGAACCATGACACATCATAGAGATCCTTAGGAAGAGTCACATTTGCATCGAGCCATGAACGTGGGTACAATGATTTATATCCCAAAGATGAGACAACCTTCCACTCTTCAACGCTTGTCAGAATTCCTTGGATTTGACTATTTCTCAATAATTCCGCGAACCACCTATAGAGAGACTTGGATCATCAATAAAAGTTGGAAAAAAGCCATTGATACATACATTATCTAGATCTAAAAATAAAACAAAGAGATTACCTATAGGCAAACCGTCTTGTGGTTTTCTCTTGAAAGGGCATGTTCTCTCTTTGGATCCCCGGTGTAAGCTTTGGAAGATGCTTAAATGAATAGCGAAGATGAACCTTTTGACACTTATCAGAAAAATCTCTTATTATTGAACTCCACGAGATGTATGAAACCTCGTCAGCCTCTCTTATTAAATAAATTGCTCTCTCCACTACGCACTCCTAGTAAGAGTAGCATGCAATATATGAGCGTCAGTCTTTGTCGCCCCCTTCGAAGCCCCATGCTCTTCCAATATCCTTGTTTAGAATGCGATCCAAAACAAAAACTTGTCTGCACTTGAAAAGTCATACAAATCAATGATATGCATGCCAAAGGAACATATTAAACAAAAATACTTGAGACTACCTTTCTGGAGGAAGCGGTGTTTGGGTCACTGTAAGCAGTTTGGCCAAAATGACCTATGAGTCCAATCCACTCAAACTAGAGAGAGAGAGAGAGAGAGAGAGAGAGAGAGAGAGAGAGAGAGAGAGAGAGAGAGAGAGAGAGAGAGAGAGAGAAAGAGAGAGAGAGAGAGAGAGAGAGAGAGAGAGAGAGAGAAATAAAATGAAAGGATATATTAACATCTTCAATAGGCGCACAAGATAGAGGGACAGAGAGAGATAAATAAAATGAACGGATATATTAACATCTTCAATAGGTGCAAGAGAGAGAGAGAGAGAGAGAGAGAGAGAGAGAGAGAGAGAGAGAGAGAGAGAGAGAATGTGTATCCTAATCCGAACTTAGAGAGAGAGAGAGAGGAGGTGGTTCGCGGACAAACTGCTTACAGTGACCCGAACACCGCTTCCTCCACAAAGGTAGTCTCAAGTATTTTTGTTTAATATGTTCTTTTGGCATGCATATCATTGATTTGTATGACTTTTCAAGTGCAGAAAAGTTTTTGTTTTAGATCGCATTCTAAACAAGGATATTGGAAGAGCATGGGGCTTCGAAGGGGGCGACAAAGACTGGCGCTCATATATTGCATGCTACTCTTACTGGGAGTGCGTAGTGGAGAGAGCAATTGATTTAATAGGAGAGGCTGACGAGGTTTCATACATCTCGTGGAGTTCAGTAATAAGAGATTTTTTTTATAAGTGTCAAAAGGTTCATCTTCGCTATTCATTTAAGCATTTTCCAAAGATTACACCGGGGATCCAAAGAGAGAACATGCCCTTCCTAGATCAAACCGCAAGACGGTTTTCCTATAGGTAATCTCTTTGTTTTATTTTTAGATCTAGATAATGTATGTATCAATGGCGGTGGTTCACGGAATTATTGATAAATAGTCAAATCCAAGGAATTTCGCCAAGCGTTGAAGAGTGGAAGGTTGTCTCATCTTTGGATATAAATCATTGTACCCACGTTCATGGCTCGATGCAAATAGGACTCTTCCTAAGGATCTCTATGACGTGCCATGGTTCTTAGAGTATTTGGAAGGTGAATATCCAGTCGAGGAGACAGAAATATATACACGTGAGTTCAATGCATTGCAATAAAATATATTAGATGAGGTTAGTAGTCACTACTTATGTTTTGTTTGCATGGTTTGGAAACAGGTCTTATGTGCAAGCCAATAGGAGTTGCAACGAGCACTTCAAAGAAAGATACAACAACAAATGCAAAGGAAAGTGGTAGTGGTAGTGGTAGTGGCAAGGATATAAGGAGCCCTCACGGCACTCCAAAGAAAGACACAGTGACAAACACAAGGGAAAGGGCACAAGGAGCCCTCACGACAAGATTGACTACAGTAGAAAGGATACAATAAAGTCTCCTGGCAAGATAGGTACAAGAGGTGGTAAGGGTACTCTTAAAGAGGTAGTGCAAAGTCCAGATCGCAAGGGTAAGGGTACCGATGAGAAGAAAAGAGGTAATAACTTGGAAGGAAAGCATAGAAAAAAAAAAGAAAACCCCACCACAAAAAAAGCTGAAGGGCAACACTACGTGAACACAATGGGAAAATGAAGATGAGGATGCACCGGAGGCTTTTGTGCCATTTCATCTCCCTGTACATGCTGATATATTGCATATTGCAATTGATACATTTAATGGCCCGGAAGACTCAGATGCAGTAATGATACGACGGTTTATAGAGAAACTTCAAGCCCAAGGTGGATTCTATGAGGATGCACTTGTCTCTCTTGTATGGGCAGATCTTCCATCTGGCTTGTACTCATTTGAAGAGGAGGATGAACTACGAGCTTGGAATGAATGGGATTCAGAAAAGCTAAGGGCGTCAGTTACCACTGCAACAGAGTTCTTGAGTCATGATGGTTTCTTTGTTACTATTAGTGGTATTGAGCATCAATTTGAGATTGTGTCATGTGTGATGGGGCAATCCAAACTTCAATATGTACATAGTATGTTCTTGGAAACTACAACCCAATGCAAAAGGATCATTCGTGGGAAAGTAGAAGAGGCAAGTCAAAACCACTAGAGGATTATGGTTGCAGAGTTTTTTTAAGCTAAACTCTAATAATTTACTCTCTTAATGCTACCTTGCAAGTTTCCACTTTAGTGATTACATTCTTTGTCCATCCAGATTGTACAGGTGAATTACATTGGGAGCAAGCATTACTAAAAGTCATGAAGGGATCTTTCGACAACAAGTCTGATACATTTGTGGAGCTACCAACAAGGAAGCTAAACCTGACACTAGATGAAGAAGGCAATGCCTTGCCTGGTGCAGCTGAGAGACACACAAACTTTTGTGGTTTCCTAGTTTTGCTCTGCACTCAAGAAGGGGAAATCATAATAGATTGTTTTGTTGGGGTCGAAAATATGGCCAAAGTGTGTGAGGTCTTAGACCGGTATTGCGTGAGTATTGAGATTGATGAGAGGTGCCATGAACATTACCTCTCTCAGATAGGCGATCTGTAAGAGGTTTAGATGGCATGAGACATCAACTTCATTGACTTTCTAAGACAAATATGATTGTTTTTTGCTCATTCATTTTGTATGTGAGTATGTATCTTTGAATTGTGATTGATGGACACAACCTTTTTCTATTGAATTTCAATTTGTATATTTGAAGAGTGGTTGAATAAATTTTGTTCCCATTTTTTTTAATCAGCGTACCAAGCAAAGTGAAACAATTGTGTATGTTTATGTGATGTAGGACTAATGGAGCCATGTGTTGAGGATAGCAATCAAGTATTTGCATGTTCATCCTCAGAGAGAGGTTCCCTTTTGCGAGGTGAGCTTGAGAGCTGGGTGTTGAGCCTACAATCCAATCTGGATAGTTTTCATTCACCTTTGCTTGCACAAGATGTAATATTGAAAATGATATTTCCCCCAAATAGAAAGGGAAAGGGAAAACGATCTATGAAATAAAGGCAAAATAGGTCACTCTTAGAAATTGTCGTGGATAAAGACTTTCCAGGAGTAGACAACACCTTACCACAAACTATTACACAGGTGTTTGCTCGATATAAAGAGAAGGGGCTTTTAAAAATTGCACAGTGGCGACTTTGTATAGGCAAGGATGAAAAACAACACAAGCCCACTCTTTTCCCCCCAGATGCAGAGGATATATACGTGGGGAATGTTTTACCATGTACATGTTCTCCGTCCTCTTCAAGGAATAAGCACAAGAGAAATTGTGAGACATGTTGTGGACGTTGTGATTTCTGCGGCAAGAGAGAAAAAACATGGTGCGATTTGAGTACATCTCGTTTATCGAGCAATTGCATCTTCTATGTCAGTTTGAGGAATTTTGTCATGATTTTCTTACAATGTGGCGGGCAAGAAGTAGTTGGCAAGCGGACAGTTCAACCTCTACCAATGTTATCACAACGATTACTGGGATGGGGAAAAAATAAGAATGTGCAAAGACTTTTGGAACCTATAGAAAGAGTGGGAGATTCCAGTTAAGTGCCCCAATAGTTTTTGTGCCATGTATTATCGGACTTTTCCAACCGCCTTGCGTAGTCCGGAGCTAAACAAAAATTGGAATGAGATTACCAAGGAATATGAGTTCTTATGCTCACATTGTGCAACAAATATCAAAGTTCCAAGAAGAATGGTCAAGGTGAGAGAATATTGCAATCAATTTGAATAGGCTTCATCTTAGCAATGTTTATCATGCCCATAACTTTCATGTTTTTTTAGGGGGATCCTCGAAATTTTGCACTAATGTGCCATTGGGATGGCTTTCAAACGGCTTCAACCAAGCCGAAAGATAGTGGGGTTGTTGAAGTGGTGGTCCTCAACGGTGGCAAAAACTCAATTATTGGACCTTTGCCAATGCTATTTTTGCCACTCATCTTATTGAAGTTAGAAAAGAAACATGGCGATATTCTTCCATACCTTTTAGAGCCTTTAATATGTGAACTTGAGTCGGCTTTTGTTGGTGGGTTCTCCATCAATTTTAACTATCCACCAACGGCCATATTTGACAACTCTTTGGACATAGCATATCGTTCTTGCATTCTAAGGGCAATTCTCATGTCATGGATAGGCGATCACCCAGTCCAATGTAAACTAGGATGTTTGAAGGATGAGGGCAAGAACGGGTGTAAACCGGATAAGCCTCCCATGAAGCAAATCACTCAAGGGGTATGCATTCCAAAGTACGTATACACAAAGAATAAATATATTGCTCGCTACCCACCAGAAAAGAGGACTGCAACAGAGATGTTTGAAGCTATAAGACTTTCAAGACAAAAACAAACAAAGCAGGAGTATAACACTACTCTATCCAATGCACGGCTAACAGGAGAATCACCACTCTGGAGGTTGTACCATCTCTATGGCTTTGATATTAGTTTGGATCTTGTGTATGATGTGATGCACATTCTTGCACTGAACATTTTCAAGAAGTATACTTAAAACAACTATTTTTAAAGGCTAGCAATGGCATGAAAACATCCATCACCCATGGAATATATGAAGCTACTGTTGCAATTCCCCGAACACTTCGCAGAAGTGGATGATGGCTGTTGCATGCTACTAGACACCACGGAAATTTTATTGCAGAAGAGCATCAAAAGTTTATTCAATGGTGTTTACCACACATTTTAAATAATGTTCCAGACATTGAGAGATGTGGGAATGATGTTGGTTGACGTAGCTTATATGTTCTACAACTACACACGTACTCATGGTTGGACTTTGGACCATCAATGCTACCCGAAAACTACTTTCAGCATGGAGAATTATTATGGATGAAGAGGGAGGAGAGATTGTTTCTCCTCTAGAGCACGTGGCAGGTGTGCATGTTTCTATTAACGACAAATATAATAAACACTCCTTATATAACATGGAGACCTAAAATAACGTCAATCTTTGTATATAGGTTCTAGAGAGTTGTTTGATGACATAATACGCGACAGTAGCCATGATGGACTTTGATGCTACCAGTTTGAGAGAAACGTGTTGGAGATTGTAGAGATTCCAACCAATAACATGTTCAATGAGTTAACATACACTCATTATCACACTCGAGCGCTTTTATCACTATTAACCCTCACGGCACATGGACACCCTATGATCTATAAATGTTGTATTATTTAGAGTCAGGTACCGGGCTTGTCGGACCAATAGGAACAGGGTAAGGGTGATCGCAGATGACAGGCGCACTCTAACTGGAATATTCAAGGAGTTAGTTGGCTAAGTATGGGCGCCCAAGTGTGAATGGGGTGAGCTCATATAAAATCCACTAAACCTAATTTTTACTCATTCTCTCATTGTGCAATAGAAGCTGCTCTTGCTCCATCTCCACCTTCTCCTTTTGTGTGTGTGTGTGTACGTGAGAGAGAGAGAGAGAGTGTGAGAGTGTGTGTGTGTGATCGAGCGTTGCGGCGGCACGACGGCGGCGAGGCGGTTGAGCGCGGCGTAGTGGCATCTCCCTCTTCTTCGCGACGCGGGAATCCTTCATTCGCAACTACGCAGGAAGGTGAGTGACACACCATTCTTCCTTGTGAGCTTGTCTGTTGTATGACTGTGTGCTAGGAGCCTTTGTGGCTCGCACACGGCGCGTAGCAAGTCCCTAGCCGTGACATTTTTGGCCCCGCTATCGGGGAGCTGCTGCGCGTGAAGCTCCAACGGCGACCTGTAAATTGTATTGAAGCTATTTTTTATGTAGGAAAGGCGCGGCTTAAGTTTGATCATTGTTGTTATGCAAAAACAGTAGAGAAAGACACAATGTTGTTGACTGCATTCAAGTTTTTTGTGTTCTGTTAAGCTCTGTTTTGTTAGTTCTATTAAGCTCAGATTTCAGCTTACACAGTTAGCATTTCTTGCATTTCTGCGTTTTCTGCATTTTCTGGTTTGCACTGCACAGTTCTGTCAAGTTTCAATTTTCTGCATTTTCTGTGTTTTCTGGTTTGTGCACAGTTAGGCGCACAATTAGTTAATTAAGTAGGTTAGTAATTAGGTGAACCATTGATTAGCAGGTCAGTAGGTAGGTGGGACAGTAAATAGTTAGGTGAGGTCAACGCGCACCAAAACGCGTACCAAATAATATCCAAAAAAAAAATTTAAAAAAATAATAATTTTATTTTTAAAAAAAATAAATAATTTAAAAAATTCGAAAAATAAAAACGCGAGTGAGGGGGAGGTTATAAAAACGGACGGGAAAAAATCGAAAATATTTAAGCGTGAGTGACTGGGGGGATCACTAAAATTTTGATCGGGATCGGGATCATTTGCCCAAGCCCAAGCCCAAGCCCAAGCCCAGGCCCAGGCCCAAGCCTCAGTCTTATGATATATACTAGACTCACTCTTATATATATACCCTACCCCCTCAAGAGGGAATGAGAGCATGTGGGGCAAGTCCTCCACTCTCCTCCCTTCTCTTCCCACTTGCACCCTTAGAGTTGCTATTTGGAGCCTAGTTTCCCAGCTAGGAAAAGACTGTTCTGGGCTTTTCTGGAGAAAAATAGAACCAAACGGTGGGCTGTAAAGCACAGTGCGTCCCTCCTAGCGATACGCTCGTTTCGAGCTATCACACGGCCCATTCCACGACACGCTCTAAAAAATCTAGCAAAAAAACAAACAAAAAACACGCAAAAAACTAGTCACAAGGCCTCCTAGAGCAGCTTTTTGACACCTTAGGGTATCAAAAGCACATGCACTTACGCTCTAGGCGGGTGCTAGAACACGAACATGTTGAGGGTGCCTCTGTTCATACGGACACCCATTACCCATCCACGATAGGCTCTAGACCCTCAGCGGGGACGCAAGGTAGCACCACCCAAGACCCTAAAATAGCCGCTAGTGATTCCTCCTCCGACTTAGAAATCATGGAAGCATACCCTACCCAAAACACTCAGAGAGAAGGCCATGCACCTCCCGAAGCTCCACAGCCTAGTACCAGTATGTTTAGCCGTTTCATGGAAACATTAGGTAGAGCTACTCGCTCGGAACCTGATGCAAATGAAGCACACGAAGGGGGTGGGGAAGTGGACTCTCCTTTCACATCGCACGTGGACCCCACACCCCCAAAGAGTGTCCATGTGGATATCTTGCCAACTTCTTACCAAGAAGGCCCTGTTGAGCTGCCTCCTTCAGAAGTTCCCTCTAGAGTACCGTTGGTGACAAGTAAAACCACGAGGAGCAACATTGCTTCTACCTCACAAGAAATCGTTAACACGTCGACTCTAGAAGGATTGTTCATTAATGATCATTGGACATACGACCTCCACACTGAGGTGTTGACGGATCTACACTCTGGCCACGCCTACCATGTAGGATGGATAGAGATTGTACAATCCACCTCTAGTGCCACGAGCATCGAAGACCAACAGAAAATGATCTGTAATGTTATCCATGGCATTATTCAATCAAAAAGGCAAAACCGAGGGGTAAATATACTCTCAACTGGCCCCATGAGATTTCTGGATACGAGCAAGGCTCAACAGCCTACTCTATCACAAATGGAGACTCCTCTAATGAGCCCCATGGACCTATCTTACGTCATTTCACCTGGGGTCTCTATGCAATCTGAGCCTCCGAGCGACAACTTTAGCTTCCCTAACTTGGCTCAACCCTCTATTAAGGAAAACACACTGCTCACTCCAGGGATAAGCCTGACAGAGAATGTACCGATGACATCTACGATTAGCGCAGTGCCACTACCTAGTGTCGTAGTACCTAATATGGGGCCTCGACCGTATGTTCCTCTAGCCCCTTATGCACACATGGCCCCCACACCTCCAATTGTACCACTTGTTTATGCTCCTCGAGTGCCGCTCCCTAGCCCTTATTCGAGTGGACCTATGCCCGGTTATGTTCCATATCCTGCATCATCCACACATATGCCAAGACCGGTACCCATCCCTCTCCCACATATGATTCCAAGAGTACCTCCACCGGCCCTGCCTCCTCACATAGGTGACTTGGCAGCGTTTGCTCAAACCATAGGTCGATCTATCACGGAAAATATGCGTCATGCATCTGATAGAGAGCCTAGAAGTAAGGCAGTACAAATTGCCAAACTCACGCAAAAATTCAATGGGGACGAAGATGCTAGAAAACACATTGAAGTGTTTGAACAAGTATGTGATTCCTTAGGGGAACGCAACAAACTACATAAGTACAATGCCTTAAGCTTGACATTAAGTGGGAAGGCTGGAGATTGGTATAGAACCCTAAGGGTGGATGAGAAAACAATCTACCCTACCCTTCGAAGGTTGTTTCTAAAGGAGTACATACGAGAAGGTGTGCTTTGGGGTGTAGCATCTCAACTACAAAAGGCCGAACGTAAGGAAGGAGAGTCAGTAAGGGACTTCATTAGTCGTCTAAAGCACTTAAACTCTCGCTGCCCTGTAAATGAGCGCTTCAACAATAACCAACTGCTTGATCGATTCATTCGAGGGTTGAGGAATGAAGGAATCTATAATGGACTAGTGATTAGAGGTATCACAACCTGGGAAGATGTCACTGCCAATGCAATCCAATTAGAGGACAACTTGATGATAGCAGGCATGAGGGTGTCTACTGACACGAGATCCACTAGCTCACAAGCCATTGAGTATGAACCCATGACTGCAAAGCCCATTGCCAATGAGCCAAAAGTATTTGAGACATTCTTGACAGACCTCACCAAGGCAATCCAAGAGTCTCTTAAGGATAATCGACCCCCTCAAAATAGTCACATGTATCCAAGAAGGGAGCAACAGTGGTGTTCCATTTGCTTAGGTCCACATAGCACTAGTGAGTGCCCTACGTTTAGAGTAAAATTTAATGGAACTTGCAACGCATGTGGTAGGTATGTTCACCAAGCTAAGGATTGTTTAATGATCAAACGTATGATGGCAAATAGACCACCTGTAGCCTAGACGGATGCGCCTCGAGCTCCTGTATTGATGCCTGTTCCACCTGTTGAGCAACTACCGCAACACATGGTCCCTAGATCTCAAAATGTTGTACAAGCTACACAGCTATCACCTTCTGTGCTAGGACCGCAACCCCCGCATCCAAGAGTCGCCCCTATGAACCAAGTGGGTTGCGAGCCATCTAATGCTTATGCAGATGGCTGTGAGGAGGAAATAGACACTAGTATTGCCTACGGACTTGATACATTGGAAGAGTGTCCTATATACTACATGGAAGATTGTTGGGGGCAAGTCACGCCGGTTTATCAAGCTGCTGCTCTCGCATCCAGAGATCAAAATATCAACACCCAGGCTAGGAGGCCACCTCTTCAATGCTACGAGTGTGGTGGACCACATCGGGCAGCGGAGTGCCCTATTAGGCTGCAAAAGAATGCTGCACACATGCAAATGAATCAAGGGAGCACGTCTACAATGACAATACTCACATGTAATCGTTGTGGCATAGATCACTTGATTGCCCAATGCCCCTATAACCCAAATGCGCCTAAAATCACACCCCTAAATTTGGTCGAAATTGCTAGTGTGACATCGCCAATACCACCCGTCGCACCCGCTTATGCGATTACACGGTCCATGCTTCAAGGGCCAGGCCATATCCTCGAAGAGAGAGATACCGCGTCAGTTATCCAAGTAAAGAAAAAGAAGACACGAAGGAAGAGGTCGCAGAATACGGGAAATTCAAAACCAAGTTCCAAAACAAACATAGGAACAGGAGATGACCCCGTGTATATGAATGACCTCGAGGATGATTCAAATTCAATCGAGACAATGGAGACTAGAACCAATACCACAAAGGGAAAGACCGACAAAGAAAACCGTAACATGGAACCAAATGAAAACCGAATAAGAGAAAACCATAAAGAGCCTCTGAAAACACCACAAGTGTTTCCAAATCCAATCCAAGACCCCCAAGATAAACCGCAGGGGCAAAAAGGGAAGAATAGTAAAAAGAAGATTGGGACGTACCCAAACCCAGTAGACGAGATTGAGCAGGTGAAACATCTAAGAGGTTTAGTGGAGAAGACTCAAAGGAAACTAGAACCAGAACCCATGCATGTCAAAATTCATGACACAGTGTTTCCCACGCAAGTTCATCCACCCCACATGAACCATAGACCGTTAGCCATATCTAGTATCATCCAAGAAGGGAGTGAGGACGGGACATCAGAAAGTGAGCATACACGTTTCTTGTTGGAAAGGATGTTTAACGAAGGAATACCTGATCCCATTGAGGAATATGAGATTCCATCCTCACCAGTTCCTAGTCAAGGACCTACACCCTGCAAAATGCCAATGAATGTTGCCAAACTAGTGGACTTCATGTCTTCTGAGGTCCGAACCACGATCATAGCAAAGCTGTATGGAGATCCTGAGTTATTCTTTGCACTTCGAGCATTCCTTAACGGAGAGCTACGAACGGGATTACCGCAGCTTGCGCAACCAAATAGGCCTAACTCGATTATGATTGATGAGGAAAATCATGTGCAATCACTTGACTTAGATGGACACGAGTCTGTGATCGAGGTACCCATTAACGAATTAGGGCAGTATTTTGAAGGCGACGAGTCTAATGCGACCCTACCCATCACTACCAAGGGATTAACTATAAAGGGAATTCTTGATGGTGGTGCGGGAGTTAGCATCGTTACAAAAGATTGTTGGGAATCCATGGGAAAACCCCGCCTCAGTGTTACTAACATTGTGGTAAATATGGCAAATGGCACCATAGCCAAACATATGGGGATGCTCAAGGATCTTAAGATCAAAGTTCTAGGACACAAGGTACGACATACGTTCATTGTAATGGATTTCTCTAAACACCTTATGTCATATGAAATGATTTTAGGACGACCATTCATGAGGGAAGCACAAATGGTTAATGATTGGTCTAAAAATCATGTCTATTTGCAATTCCAAGACTCTATCCTTAGAGTGGATTTGGTGACTGGTAAGGTACACCCCTTAGGGAGTAAAACCATTATTGATCATCGCTCGGACACCACAGTTCACTCGGCCCAACTACAATATTGTTACACTTGTAAGAAGGATACAAACATTGGCCAAGATTCTCCTTACATGGATGTGTTACCGGGTATGACGGAATCAGACAACGTAGACTGGGTACACCTAGCTGCAACCATAGATACCTGGGGAAATAGAGGAACCACTTGGGTCACACTAGAGGGGGAAGAGGTACCACAAATTGCACCTCTGAACATGATAAGTGCCATACATGCATCTTCTAAGGGCAAGGCAATTGTAGACCAATCTGACAGTGACACCGATAGCTCAATAGAAGACTTTGACCAACACGACTCAAACACTGACTCCCAGAGTGAAACGGATTCTGAATCTCATGAATTAGAGAGTCGAGCAAGTTTAGGGTCAAAACATTCGGAAGGACCGAGCACATCAACCGATGATAGCTCCTTCGAGAGTGAAGAGGACACCAACGAGGACTCCTTTAGTGAGCCAGATCTAAATGCAAATCAAAAGCAGGTCTCAAATAAGAAAAAGAAAAACTTTAAGAGGCGTCGATATCGAGCCAATGTACGTGCTAGGATAAAAAAGAAGAGATCCTCAGCAGAATGGCTCAGTTATATAGGAGAATGTGATGCTCATCGAAAATTGGTAGACGATTGGGGTGAATATCTCCAAAATGTTATGTGGTGTAGACCCCATGACATAGCCCAATGTTAAGGCGGTTACGCCGCTAGCGGAAGCTAAATAGCGAGAACTCAACCAACAACAGAATTTGTCAGACGAGGACAGAGCTTGACCCGCAGGCGCATGGAAACAACTAGGTGGGTGTCAAATCACCTACTCGACCTTCTAATGACAATCACTACTAAGGAAATCAAATCTAAGTTCTAAAATACGCAAGTGACTGAAATCCGTACTACGAACGAATGCTATACGAAACAGGATCTAGAATCATTGAATCGATCTCAAACTCAAGGGGAAGTCTATACACTAGGTAAGAACAACACCCTAAAGACTTGAACTACAAAATCAACCTATAACCACTCCGTGCGGTAAACGCGTATGAAGACAGGCCAAAAAATACAGGTGACCGAAACTTGACCCCGATGGTACTAATGTGTAGCTCTACTCGTTGTGGTTCTATAGATATGCTGCACGCTCTATTCCGACACACGAGTTGGAAGAAAACTCACACCGAAGCTCGTAGGAACTTACCACACGTAGAAGCCGATAGCGCGCACTCTTGGTATCTGTGCGTAGCTCTCACCGTTGCTAACACAATGGCGGTGTCGCTTCTCCAATGGTGGCCCCGTAGCTCGCGTAGCAAGAAGATAAGACTCTCTCTCTCTCTCTCTCTCTCTCTCTCTCTCTCTCTCTCTCTCTCAGACACAGTCACGGCGCTCAAAAACTCACTTTGATTAATTGAATCCCCCTTAGGTTACAAAACTTTGGCTTATATACCTCAGCCTTGGAGGTGAGAACATCTCTAATTATTTACATCAACAGGTGAAATTACTTCGGGATTACAAGCTGGAAACTCAATTGAGTCCCATTACTTAATGAATGGCTCAAATCAAAATTAATGTCGGAAAGACATTTATTACAATCAATGGTTACAAAATGATGGGTGTGAGCAAAAATGTGGGTGTGATCCTCTGCTGACTCAACACTTCCTCTGCTGACTCAACACTCCCCCCCTCCGCGTTCATGTCGTCCCCGACATGACTTTTAGGCTTGGTCAATAGAGTCCTGTCGTCTTGAGCATCTGCAAATGTGATTCGTAGCGTAGGTTGCCGATGGTCAAGGTTGGGCCGAATATTTTGCTTTCGTGAGTGAAAAAGCCGGTGTAGAAAGCTTCTTCGAATGTTTGCATGTGGAAGCTAGGCAAAAACATAATTCTTTGGTATAAGAGATGTAACACCTTTGGTGATGGCTGCAATGAAAGATCATACATCATATCCGTCACTGTGTCGGCCGTCGATAGTAGACTCGAGGTCGTGGCTTTATCTGGCGCGAACACTTCAATGCATGCTAAGAGAGTCCTGCAGATTTTCTTTAGCATCTGACACGAAAGGTCAGGAGAGCCAGTAAAGAGTTTGATGGTGCCCGTTAGGGTTTTCACCATGTAGGCTTTACCTATTCTCTCTCCTGCCTTTGGTCCTGGCATCCTTGGGTAATTAAGCCAATTTGGCTTCTTTTCAGCAATCCTGCCATGCTCTTTCCAGCTTCTGACTCTTGGCACCGGGCAGAAGGTTGCATCCTCCCGAATCTCCTTTGGAGCCTCTACCAAGTAGATGAGGTAGGCTGGGTATTTGTTCAACCAACCTTTCCTCCATCTAGGTTGAGAATCTCATCTAGGTTGAGAATCTACAATCTTCTTTGATTGTTCATCTTTTGTGATGTCGCCTTCGTAAAGAGCGACATACTGCTCCTCCTCTATTCTCTTTTTCGTCTTTATCACTTCAAATTTCATCAGAGGGAAAGGCAGGCTGGGTTGCATCCACTCTTCATGGAGCACTTTTGTGTCTAAACCTTGAAGTCTAATGGAGAGGAGGAGTCTCCTTTCCCATTCCATTTCCGCCTTGGCACTTTCCTCTGTTGACTTTTCTATTTGGTCCTGGAGCCTTTGTTCTTCTTCTTCAGAGATTCCTGAAGTTGAGGCCACTTCTTGAACTGGGGCTGGATCTTCAATTGTGGTTGCCTCTCCAGTTTCTGGTAGCTCTATGGCTGCTCCCCCTGCTTCTTCTTGTGGTGTCTCTGTTTCTCTTCTTTGTTGCTCTTGGAGGTCTTGGAGCTGTTTGCGGAGGGCCTCATTTTCTGTCCTTAGTGTTTGGTTTTCTGATGTGAGCCTCTCCTCTGCAGCCAATGATCCCTCCGCCATGTGCAATCTTTGCACTTGCCCTAACCTTAGCTCTCTTTGCAAACTTCTGATCTGATCTTCCAGAGCTGGTACGAGGGCTCCCTCTTGTTCTGTTCCTGCTCTGCTAGCTCTAGGGGTGGTCCTGAGTCTCATGATTGTCCTTTCTTGAAGTTCGACTCTTTCCCTTAGCTCAATGAGCTCATCCTTGGCTGCCTCCAGCTCATCTTCTATTCGCTCCTTTGCTTCCTGTGAACTTGTTACCTCTCTTGAAGCTTCGGCTAGTTGGAGTATCAAGCCGTCTCTCTCGTTTTCTGCGTCGTAGAGTGATGCTTTATGACTTTCAGATTCAGTCATAGCATTCTCTAACTTCTTCTGCAACTCTGCTTCCTTTTGTTTTGCTGTCTCAATTGCTACTTCCTTTGCTCTGGATCTTTCTTTAATCTTGCTGAGCAGTTCATGCACCATGTGCATGTCTTTTTCATCTTCATCTGTCAACTTGACAGCTCTTTCTGCCACCACCTCCAATGGCTTCAGCTCTTCTAGTATGTTCTGTTCATCCATTTTCTCTTCACTCTCCATTGTACCCTTTGTCTTTTCCTTCGTCCCTTCCCGATCATCTTGTTTTCGTAGGGATATCCCATAAACTGCCTCCAGGGCCTCTTCTTCACTGTATCCGATCGCTACCAGATCCTCATAATCATCTTTCTTTTGCTGAACTGGATCTATCTCCTTTTCCTTGGTCCCGGCCTCCGGCTTTTCCATAACTTCTGTTTCTATTTCTATTGTGGTCTCCCCCACAATAATTTCCGTCTTCTTCGGGCTTGGTACATCAGTAAAGGAGGGCTGATTGTCCTCAGTCATCTTGGCTTTCCCTTTGTTTGCTTGCCCGTCTTTCTCTCGAAGTTCAGTAGACTCATCTACTTCCTTCTTCTCCTTGTCGTCCTTTTTCAGCTCAGCTTTTAAAAGTTGTACTTCCTCTTCAGTATAAGGCTCGACAGGTTGCTGCTTCAGTATGGCCTCCGACTCCTCATAAGCTCTAATATATTGATCATATTGATCAACATGTGGCCTGGCTGAGCTGGTTCCGACTTTAGTGGGGTCTGGCACCCACATTTCTTCAAAGTCCCCCTTTAGAGCTCTTTCCGCTCTAAACTGCTCCACCAGCCTTTCCATTCTTACGGCTTTTTGACTTTTGGTTTGCTTGGGATCAGCCTTCTTCTTCGCTTTCTTCTTGAGCGGCTCGTCCACAGCCTCTTCAGGTTCTGAAACTATTTCTAGTTTTCGGCGTGCTCTTGTGGACGCCCTCTTGGATACTTCTTGCTGTTCTTTCTCTTCATCGGCTTCTCTAAGCCACTCATTCTGGGAGGGAACCCGTGGCCCTTGATCCCTCGCTCCAATAGCTTCGTAAGCTATTCTTGTTAGGATTTCTCCTCCTCCTATGTACTTTGGCTTCTGGTTGTGCATGGCGATTACTTGCTCGTGGATGTATTGAGCATAATTCACCTCTTTTGGCCTGTTGCTCTTCAGTGCCCATGTGATGGTTGTCGCAATGGCATGGGGTGGTGTAGTATACTTCTGCGGTCTTTTACTGCACACATGGAGAAACTGGTTGTATAATCGGCAAACGGTTGCCGCTCGTTGATCTGCCATATCTCCTTAGGTTGTATTTTGTTTCTTTGATCCATAGACCTCTATGGCCTCCCTTCTTTCTCTGACAGAACTCCCTTTGTTGTGCAGCTTCAATGCATCTGCAATGAGCTGTGGAGTGATCTGTACTTCAACTGTTTCTCCATCCATGGCTGTCAACGTGGCTTTCCCATCCTTCTGAATGGATGTTGCCAACTCATACACTCTTCTTGTGTCTACACCTGATGGTCTCGAGGTGAAGAACATGTGTAAGTCAGCCTTTTCCAGGTATCTGCTGATGTTCTCTGATATGCTATAATCCACTAATTCTCGTGGGATCATAGGTACATCGACCGATTGCCCTTGAGGATCTCTGAAAGTCCCCTGGTAGATCTTTATTCCCTCTTTTTCTAGTACTGCTTCCTCCACCCAAGTCTTGGTTGGCTTGAGGGTTTCTGTTGGAATATCAAAAGGTTCTGCTTCTGCAAGAGCATCCTTGATGGTTGGTCTTTTTCTCTTAGTTGCCGATGACTTAGCGGAATCCATGGATCCTGTAACTCCAATTATAGAAGTTAGCGTCTTTTTAGTACTGAAAGCCGAAATGAAGCTTTTAACTATTCAAATGACTTGAAAATTGAAACATGAGCTATTCAGGGCCTAAGGATGCAATGTAGGTGAAAAAATATGCAAACTGGGCTCAAAAACATGCTTGAGACATCATACGCGTATGATGTCTTTTGTGTCAGAATGACTTCATATTGGTTGTGCTTGTAGCTGATAGTGTATACATGAGTATCATATGCTTGGATTTGAGTTTGGATCCCATTTGGTCAAGTTTTGGCCAGTTCAGTCCAGTTCAGGCTCTTGGCAAAATTTTGAAAGGGAAATGGATTTTATGATCCAAATTGGATAAAACTTGGTGGTTCACCTTCAAATGGCATGTAGATCACTTCTGTTTGGTGGTTGAAGCCCTGAGGTGCCAAAATCACATAGTGAGACATCATACGCGTATGATGTCTTTTAGTGCATTTTTGGATCAATTTTCTCTATAAGCTTGGTTTTGGCTTTAGATAGGCTTATTCAGTGGATTTATCAAGTTTGGATAGAATTTGGAATAAAAATGGCTCTGGAGACATCATACGCGTATGATGTCTTTTTCATCAATTTTTCATGGGATTAGTGTCGAATACTCTGCTGGCGGTTTTGATGAACATACAATACATACAGTGACATATTCATGTACGCTTTCCTTCATTCCTGGCCAATATACTCCCAATTGTAACAAATTCCTATATGTGTTCCTTCTTGAACAATGAAATGCACATTCCTGAACATGTGCTTCGCGCAGATATATATTATATTCCTCAGGATTGATGCATAGTCGTAAAATATGATCATTTCCCAATTGATACAACCTTCCTGCAACCAATTGAAGATTCTTGGATTGCTGAATAGCAATATGTTTCTGGTTGTATTCTCTTCTATCGAACTCTCCTCCATAGGTTAATAGGTTAACGACATTTTGAGACCACTTCGGTATCATTTCTATGTTGAACAAGTACGCGTCTGGCATGTCGTCATCTACTCCTATAGGGTCTTCTCCATTCGTCAATCGCGAAAGATGATCAGCTCTAAGATGTGTTTTTCCTTTCTTTACTACTACCGTGAAGTCGAATTCCAGTAAGATAATGAACCATCTCACTATTCTCCCAGTATTGCATGGTTTATTCACTAGGTAGAGCAAGGCTTGGTGATCCATAAAAAACACAAACTTGTTGGCTAGAAGATAATGCCGAAATTTCTTCACAGCATAGATCATTCCTAATCCTTCTCGCTCTGTTGTGGTGTAATTCTTCTCTGCATGGTTGAGCTGTCGACTGGCGTAACAGATAGCAAAATCCATGTTTCCTTCTTCTGGCTGAGCCAGAATACATCCTATTGCATATGCCGAAGCATCTATATGCACATGGAATATCTTCTCCCAATCTGGTGATTTCAAGACTGGAGCAGTAATGAGTGCCTCTTTCAATTTCTTGAACGATTCCTCACACTCCTCTGTCCATTCAAAGTTCACTATTAGCCTGTAAAGTGGTTGGCCTATTATAGCGTACATGTAAATGAATCGTCTATAATATCCACAATGTCCCATAAAGCTCTGTACCTGTTTCGCATTGGTTGGTCTAGGCATATCCACTATAACTTTTATCTTCTCTAAATCCGTGGATATTCCGTTTTGTGAGACAATATGTCCCAGAATTTTGCCCTGTCGGACCATAAACACACATTTCTCAGGATTGAGACAAATGCGATATGTCCTACATTTCTCAAATACTTTTCTTAGGTGTTCTAGATGCTCATCTCTCAGTAGAGAATGTACACATAAGTCATCCATGTATATTTCTAGAAACAACCTTAAGTATTCTTTGAAAGCATGCGTCATCAGCCTCTAGAAGGTTGCGGGAGCATTGGTTAGACCAAAAGGCATAACCCGATAAGCATAAATTCCCCACTCCGTTGCAAAAGCTGTTTTATGTTGATCTTCCAGTGCTATGGCTAGCTGGTTATATCCTGAAAAACCATCAAGAAAGGAGTATGCTGTTTTCCCTGATACACGCTCTAGAACATGATCAGTTATCGGCAGGGGATAATTGTCCCTGATTGTTGCAGCATTCACTTTCTTTAAGTTGACACACACTCGGAGTTTTCCGTTCTTCTTAGGTACCCAATCGGTGTGTTCAATCTCGTATATGAATTCAGCTTCCATTAGCTTATCTATCTCTTCCTTGATTCGCTTAGCAAAAGTATCATTATATGTGTATGGTCTCTGTCTGCTAGGCTTTGCGTCTTGTTTCAGTGGGATTGAGTGTTGGCATATCGATGGGTCAACTCCCTTTAAGTCCTTATAAGACCATGCAAACACATCCCTGTACTCTCTGAGAAGACTCAAAAGTCTCTCTTCCTCGCTTGGAGACAAATCTGTGGCTATGTACACCGGTCTAGGCGTCTCACCTGGAGCTGCTAAATCAACTGTTTTTGCATCCTCCGGTCCGTCATAAGATTCGTTCTCCTTCCTCTCTCGAATAGGTGGGGTTAATATCACCTTCCTATCCTCTATTGTGAATTTCCTATAGTGAGAGGGAACATCCATGTTTTCCTTGATTTTGACGTTTTCGTCCTCTCCACTCTCAATTTCTGTCGTCCAAACTTCCTTCAAAGTTTTCTTGAGCTCTCTGTACTTGTTTCTACGTTCTAACTTGGACTCCGTGTGTTCTCTGTTGCGCTTGTTCTTTTCTGATTTTTCTGTTTCTGTTTTCGTTCCATTCCTTTGAACTTGATTTCTTGAGCCTTTTTTATCTTTTCGTAAGCTCCTTTGATCATTGCCTCTCATTCTTCCAGAAATCTTGTCCTTAACACAATCTTCCGCCTTTACTAGCATTAGGAATTGATTTTTTCCTCTTATTCTAGGCATCGGATTGGTTCTAACCCCCTTTGTTTTTCTCTTTGCTCTATAGCGTTTCTGGCGTTGTTTAGTTTGGTTTGGAAAATCATAAAATCGGACATCCGTTATAGTTTCTTCGTTTCCGCTTGAATTGTCCGTTGACTCGTTGTCTGCTTCATTTCCCCACTCAGGATGATCAGGAATGTCGTGAAACACCTCCTCTTCATCTTCCTTTTCCAGTGTATCGTTCTTTTCAGTATCTTTTTCGAGTACAGTTCTGAACATGAAGTACGGAACCACGTCGTACCCGTCCTTGTCGCAAAATTTCGTTGTGGGACCATTCGGAATTGCACAAACATCTAGGGTTGCTAGAATGTGTGTCCATTCTAATGGTTCAAGTGTGTCCTCTGGAAAGGGTTCTCCTATATAAGTTTCGTCTTCGATAGCCCTTTCTAAAACATATTCTTCTCGTTTCAGACTTCCACATTTCGAAGCTCCACACATCCATAACTCCTTGGGTTTACCTAACCAAGCTGGAAATTCGGATCCCGCCAAAGTAGCTGAATCAAACTCCTCCATCGATGTTCGGTTCACATCTTTGTAGCTATGGTCTTTCAGGTTTACACGTGTAGTGGTTTTCGTATTTCTCAGGTATATGTGATCGTAGCCCCAGTCCTGGACCATTTTCAACTGTCTCATGAATGGTCTTCCCAATATGATATCATAGTTATTCTCCTTGCCAAAATCGACAATAGCAAAAGTATGTTCGTATTCAATGCCGCAAGAAGTCACTACAACTTTCTCTAATAACCCCATAGGTTTCTCCATGTGTCCATCTGCTAATTGGAGTTTCAACCTAGTCTTCCTTATTGCTGGTTTCCCCCATTTTTTCCAGATTTCTTTTGTAGCAATGGCTACCCCAGCTCCGCTGTCTAGTATTGCCATCGTGTTTACTCCTTGGAATTCAACTGGTAAGGTTGTATTCCCCTCTTCACCTTCGCAATACTCTCCGACCTTGTTTAAGGGTACGGGCTTAGCGTTCTTTTGTGGTTTACTCAGCTCTTGTATACCCTCTTTCAGTCTCGATGTTGGGTCTTTTATCCCGAATTTCTCCAAGCATTTTCCTACAGTGGTCCACATATGTGGTCTTAGCCTCAAAAGCTCAGCTAGAGTGATAGTGCATGTCACTGGTGTTGACAAGATCTCTATCAATCCTTGCGAGTCCATGACTTTTTCTGATGAGATTCTTCGTGAGGGAAGTGCTCTAATTTCGGATTTTGCTTCATACTCTCCTAAGTATGAAGGTAAGGTATTCAGTGAATGAGGTTTGCTCTCCATTGTTCTAACAGAGCCCCCATCTCCCCAGTAAGATTGCAGATCCAAGTCCACTTGAGATCCTGCCTCAAATTCCACTATGGGAGGATTCCTGATGTCCTTTTCCCAATTTGTCTGATTAGCTTGGCAACTTAGCTCGTTTGCAAAGTTTGCCTCTCTCACTTGTTTCCAAAATTCATTGTAATCCTCATCTTTTCCGTAAATCCTCTGTATGACTGGATGAAAACTCTCTATCTCCTGATCAGTTGTGTTCAATACTATGCGGTCATCCTTTTGTGTATTTTCAGGCTTTTGTGCACTGGGAGTCTTTTCAGCTACCCGTGAAACGATAGTCTCTTGCTGAATTGGGTTTTCCTTTCCACAATTCATTGTTTCTTTTGGTGGTTCTAATAAGGCTTGTGCAGTCTCGATCATTCTCTGGCACATTTCAAGTCTCTGCTTTTCCAATTCCGCGTTTGGGTATGTCATCCACCTCTGTTCTTGTGTTTGGTTGTTCTTTAACCTAGCTTCGTAAGCTCTTATCAGTGCGTCCAATGGTTCGTGTACTTTGTCGACTAGCACTGATCCCCCTGAGCTTAAGCTCGTTGTTTCTTTGATACTCTTTTGTTTCGTTCTTTCCGGGCTCATCTCTCGTTTCCCGTTTTGACTCTCAAGTTTTTCTAATCTAGCTTTAGTTTGCTTTAGTTCCTCAGCTAGAATATCGTCTTCACGTTCTTTTCTCAACTTCATGCGTGCTTTTCTAGCTTTCCATGTGTTTCTCTGACTCCGCGGTCCTTGACTAACCACTTCAGTCGCTAACTTTCCATTCTCAGGTTCTCTAGTGGTTTTCTTAGCTTGAGCTCTAGTAACAACTTGCGTTGGTATCAGAGTTTCATTTTCAGACCCACTGCTGGTAGGAATAGTTTCTAGCATATTCAATGTAGTCTTTTGCACTTTGTTTGGATTCTTTGAACAATCCTCAATGAAGTGAGTAACCCCACACTCAGTGCAATAAGCGTTTATTCTAATGATTTCCGTATGTGGACAAACATTCATCAGATGGTCACCTCCACACTTGTAACAGGGTCCTAGTGCTGGTTTTGGTCCCATTTGATTCGTCCTTTCTGGATAGGATGGTCTTTGTCCTATTAACCCTCCATGAGCTAAGAACATCAATGTTCTTGCGTCCAAATTGTATCTCTCTTCATCAGAAGCACTTGTAACTGTTGGTGTTCCAACATTCCCAATCATGCCCCATGGTTCTGGTTGTTTGGGTTCTTCTGGTGGGTAATACACAGTTGGAGACATGTGTGCACCAGATTCTTCATAATAGGCTTGAACAGGCACTAAGGCTTGTTCTTCCTGATTCTCTAAGGTTGGTGCATATCTAATGCCCACTGGTCTTGCTCCTGGTAAAGGTGGTTGTTGTCCCAATACCGGTTGCGGTCTTTCTATCCCCATAGGTCCTGGTACATTTCCCGTTGGGTATCGAGGTACTGGATGTATCTGAGGTGGTGCTAATTGAGCAGGAGGTGCATACTGGCGCTCCCTTACATACCCTTTGTTGTAATAACACTCCTCTGTTGGATGATTTGTCCATTTTTGTTCAATAGCACACCATTTCAGTGTTTTTGGCAATGGTTTTTGGTATGGTGCCATCCTTTTTAGAGCATCTTCTATCATTTGCTCTACATTTGGCATGGTTGTTGTTTGAACATTCTTTTTAGTGGTAGTCTAGCTCGCTACGGAGGAGGAGCTACTGGATGCAAAATCTGTATCCGCTGACACTTCTCCATAAACCGTACAGTTATCCACTAAGTACAATGCCTCTCTCGTTACTTGCTCGAAACTTGTACAAGCTTTCAAGTGCAAGTCCTTCTTGAGAGTGTCGTTCCTCAGTCCCTCAATAAAGAGAACAGATAGTCTGTCGTCTTGTGGTCGTTCACGTAATGGACATCTCTCAATGTATTGTTTGAAGCGAAGTGAAGCTTCCTTCACTTTTTCGTGTTCTCTCTGTTTAAAAGCATATATTTGTGAGACCGTATTGTGCTTAATCCCTCGTTTTGAGAATTCCTCAGCAAACTCTCTTAGCAAATGGTCAATGTCATGGAATCCCCCTAAGTTCATTGGTTGAAACCATGTCAATGCCGTACCTTCTAGAGTAAGACCAAATCCCTCGTATTGTGTATGGAAATCTGTTATCTGCTCAGCTCTTAAGACTTGCTTAAAGAGTGACACATGTGCATACGGATCTCCTGAACCACCATACTTCTTTGGCATACACTTCGCTACTTGAGATGGTCTCATACGTCTATGGTCTACTACCAATCTCATTGCTCCTGTGTCCCGGCTAAAGCTTTCTCTAGCATCATGGACTTCATGGGTTACCCTTGTCGGTTCCCCTGCCCTGAATCTACTACTGGGAGGTAAATGTGATGGTTCCGCTTCAAACCTTGGACCTGGAGTGGTATAGGTGGGGATTGGAACTGCACTACCTCGATTCGTCTCCATTGACTCTCTGGAATGTAATGATCCCATTGGTCCGAGCTTCGAGTCCCAAGGTTGACTGAAAGAGTCAGCAACCTGAGTTCTTTGTCCTCCTGTTGTCATTGAGTTTTGCACTCCAGTTGTTGGTGCTGGTCTATGTGAGCTAGAAGTAACATAATACTGATGTAGTGGTCCCCCAAAGTATGTATATCCTTCTAATTCTTCCTTGCCCATTGTTGAGTATTGCCTGCCATACTTATCGTAAGCGGCAATTTTCACTTCCGATCCCTCTGTGTAGGTAAAGACATAGAGTCTTTTTTTGTCTGTCAACTCTCCGGTGTAGGGTTCTTCACATCTATAATAGAGATCTTGCTCCCCATTATTATATTTGTATAGCCCCACATAGATGTTATCAGTGTTGATCCTTGTAGTTTCATTCTCTCTTCTTAACCTCGCATTAGGGAAGTTCATTATTGGTGCTTTCTCCTCGAGTTCTTCATCTATTTTGGCTTTGGTGCCCATCAATCCCCACTTGTCCACAATGTTAGGGTTTAGGACTACCAAGTACATGGTACCCTCGTCATCTAGATATCTATCTCCGCTATAGCTCACAGGCACTAAGTCTTTGAACTCACTAGGTCTTTCTTCTATCTTTACACAATAGCGGTCCATTCCATCTTTGTAGATCTTTGCACCTTGCTCATTGTCGTACTGATATTTTATGAACAATAGCTTCATTGTGGTGGAAGGGTTTGATGATCCTGCTGCCATATTTTCTCTGTTGTTCCTGTTCGAGTGTTCGGTGAAAATCTCGTAAGACCTCTCCGAAGAAGTATCAGAAACACTTCCTTCAAAGATCGGCTCTAATGGTTGCACCCAACTTTGGTTTACACTTCCCTCGGTTGATATGACACTTGCTGGTTCCCCTTGTTTTGGTTGATTATTCCGGAGATTCCTGCCCGATCTCAAATTCATCAATTCCCCTAAAGGACTTTAACTTTTCCGTCTTGGCAATTTGTTTTCCTCAAGTTTTTGTGGTCAGAATTGATCCAAACTGATTGATACTTGGTCAACTGTTTAATCTTGTCAGTTGGAAAACTTCTGTTTCATCAAGTGAGAATTTTGTCGCAGTTATGCTGAAAAAGACATTATACGCGTATGATGTCTTTTTTTCACAGATTTTGACTATTTTGGTTATGCTCACTCTCAGTGGCCCCTTTATGCTCTGTTCACTCACAAAATTCAGTTTGAACTCTGTTTGAGCAAGTTATGGCTAGTTCAGGCTTTTCTTGGCAATTTTCTGCTTTTGACTTGTTTTTGGGTCAATTGTTATCCAAATGGGATGAAACTTGAAATATAGCCTCTAGATAGCTATTACAATGGATCTGTGTTGGCAAAGTATCAAAATATGTCCAAAATTAGGTCAAAGACATCATACGCGTATGATGTGTTTTTCATCAATTTGGGTCCAAACTTGATATTTATGCTTTCCACAGTGTTTGTAACAATCTTGTCAGGTCAGATATCAAAAATAAGCAGTGGATGTGCCAAAAGACATTATACGCGTATGATGTCTTTTGTCCCAGATTTTAACTATTTTTGGTTTTAAGCCTTCTCCAATGTTTATAATTGAGTTTCAAGTGTTTTTGTCAGGTTTGAATGTAAAAACAAGATCTGAATCAAAATTTCTTGTTCTTTGCGGTTTTTTTTTTTTTTTGCTCTCTGACTTGGTCTTTTGGGTTTCTTTGAGTGTTAATGCTCTTGTTTTAAGTTGAAATTAGGGTATAACCCCCCTTTTGAACACTCTGGTCAAGTCAAAATTTCTGTTTTGGTCTCTGTTTGGTCATTTAGACATCATACGCGTATGATTTCTAAAGTTACAGATTTCCAGTTTTTTGGCACAGAATCCTTCCTAAAGCTTCCTCAAGTGCTCAGCAACTATCAGTTACACAGAAAATTTTTCTGACTTTTGTTTATTGCAAGTTTCACTACTAACTCGACGGTTTAGTGATCTAACATGCAATCAACCATATCAAGCAAATACTCCAATGATTATTAGCTCTAGATCATGATCAAATGAAGTCCTACCTAAGCTATTCCTAATCATAAAATGGGTTTGGTAATTGTGATTTTAAAGATATCCACTGTCACTCACGGACTAGCAAATTCTTCTTCTATCAACAACTACTCAACACCAACAAAACAACAAACAAATCTAAGCTAAACTAAAAATACTGTCTACACGGAAGACCCAGGAATACCCCACTTCCTAGTATCTCTCGAGATCTTCGGAGTCCACCACTCCTAGATCTTTTCTAACTAAAGAATACAAAGTAGTTTATACGACTCACCTCGTAGGATTAGTCTAAGGTCACCTACTTAGGGCTCTCGTCCCCGGCAACGGCGCCAAATGTTAAGGCGGTTACGCCGCTAGCGGAAGCTAAATAGCGAGAACTCAACCAACAACAGAATTTGTCAGACGAGGACGGAGCTTGACCCGCAGGCGCATGGAAACAACTAGGTGGGTGTCAAATCACCTACTCGACCTTCTAATGACAATCACTACTAAGGAAATCAAATCTAAGTTCTAAAATACGCAAGTGATTGAAATCCGTACTACGAACGAATGCTATACAAAACAGGATCTAGAATCATTGAATCGATCTCAAACTCAAGGGGAAGTCTATACACTAGGTAAGAACAACACCCTAAAGACTTGAACTGCAAAATCAACCTATAACCACTCCGTGCGGTAAACGCGTATGAAGACAGGCCGAAAAATACAGGTGATCGAAACTTGACCCCGATGGTACTAATGTGTAGCTCTACTCGTTGTGGTTCTATAGATATGCTGCACGCTCTATTCCGACACACGAGTTGGAAGAAAACTCACACCGAAGCTTGTAGGAACTTACCACACGTAGAAGCCGATAGCGTGCACTCTTGGTATCTGTGCGTAGCTCTCACCATTGCTAACACAATGGCGGTGTCGCTTCTCCAATGGCGGCCCCGTAGCTCGTGTAGCAAGAAGATAAGACTCTCTCTCTCTCTCTCTCTCTCTCTCTCTCTCTCTCTCTCTCTCTCTCTCTCTCTCTCTCTCTCTCTCTCTCTCTCTCAGACACAGTCACGGCGCTCAAAAACTCACTTTGATTAATTGAATCCCCCTTAGGTTACAAAACTTTGGCTTATATACCTCAGCCTTGGAGGTGAGAACATCTCTAATTATTTACATCAACAGGTGAAATTACTTCGGGATTACAAGCTGGAAACTCAATTGAGTCCCGTTACTTAATGAATGGCTCAAATCAAAATTAATGTCGGAAAGACATTTATTACAATCAATGGTTACAAAATGATGGGTGTGAGCAAAAATGTGGGTGTGATCCTCTGCTGGCTCAACACTTCCTCTGCTGACTCAACACCCAATTAGAGATCATAGACAAGCCAAAGTTGAGCCGCACTGCAAGGAGGCGTCAAAACCAAGAGTTAGCTCGACAACACAAGAAAGCAGAAATGGAAGCACAGACCAAAGCACAACCAGAATCCACAGACTTGCATCCTGCACCAGAACATTTCAAATCTTACACCACAGGGGAAGCAAAGGTTGTGTACACAAAAGCCCAAAGAATACCTATCGATGGGAATAATGGAATCTATGATGGTCCGGCAATAGTTAAATAAATAGAATTAGCCGACCCCGGTGAAGAATCAAAACCTGTTTTTATTGCCCAAGATCTCACAGAAGTTGAAGAGGCGGTCCTCAAAGAGCTTCTCAAGGAATTCAAGGACATATTCGCTTGGACATACCATGATATGAAAGGTGTTCCACCTTCTGTGGTCCAACATACAATCCCTATGATTAGCACTGCGAAGCCCGTACAACAAAGACCCTACCCAATGAATCCTAAGTACGCAAGGATCATTCAAGAAGAACTAGAAAAGCTTATCAAATGTGGGTTCATATATCCTATTGAACACTCTGAATGGGTGTCTCCAATAGTTATCGTGCCAAAAAAGAATGGGAAACTCAGGGTGTGCGTGGACCTCAAAAAAGTTAATGCAGCTACTAGAAGAGACCATTACCCCCTACCATATTCCGAACATGTACTCGAAAGAGTTGCAGGCAAGGAAGCTTATAGCTTTCTAGATGGGTACTCAGGCTACAACCAAATCACGATAGCGCTAGAGGACCAAGCTAAAACTGCCTTCATCACAGAATTTGGCGTGTTTGCATTTTGTGTGATGGCTTTTGGCTTAACAAATGCCCCTGCTACATTCCAACGATTAATAAACACTGCTTTTAAAGAATATTTGAGAGAGTTTTGTGAAGCTTTCTTAGACGACCTTTGTGTTTACTCTTCTTGGAAGGAACATCTATCATGTTTGCGGAAGGTGTTTGAAAAGTGTAGGTTATATCGTATCTCATTGAACCCGTTCAAATGCCAATTTTGGGTCAAGCATGGAGTTATTTTAGGGCATATAGTATCTAAGAATGGTATCTCAACCGATGAGAGAAAAATTAAAGTGATTCTAGAGTTACCACCACCAACCAATTACAAGGGAGTTCAAAGGTTCATGGGACACGTGGGTTATTATTGACGGTTTATTTTATTTTTCGATGAGATAGCACGTCCTTTGTACAAGCTTCTCATTGAATTTAAATGGACTGAAGAGTGTGACCAGGCCTATGAACAATTGAAGAAAACACTAGCAAGTGCTCCGATTTTAAGGACACCTAACTGGGATGTCATTTTCCATGTGCATATTGATGCATCAAACTTTTCTATTGGGTGTGTTCTCACTCAACCAGGAGAACATAAATTGGACTATCCCATTAGCTTTGCAAGCCGTCAATTGAACGATGCTGAAAGGAACTACACCACTACAAAGCAAGAAGGTTTAGCAATGGTTTATGCAGTAAAGAAATTTCGCTACTACCTTCTGGCAAACAAGTTTGTATTTTATGTGGATCATCAAGCGTTGTTGTATCTGGTAAACAAGCCATGCTCCACAGGAAGAATCACACGATGGTTGTTAATTCTTCTGGAGTTTGATTTCACGATTGTAGTGAGACCCGGTAAAAGGCACGTCATGGCTGATCATTTGTTTCGCATACCCAATGGTGAAGCCCCTACAGGAGTTGATGATGAATTACCCGATACTTCCCTATTCATAGTTGAGACTATGCCTGAATGGAGTGAGAACATTGTTAACTTTTTAGTTAATGGTTTTCCACCCAAGGAACTTCGTAAGGATATCGCTCGAAGGTTAGTAAAAGAATGTGAACCCTATTGTTTGATTGCCGGAACTCTGTATAGACTAGGCAAGGACGATATTCTTAGGCGTTGTGCCCGCGAGGATGAATATTTGTATATCTTGCAAGAAGCACATATGGGCATAGCAGGAGGACATTTTTCAGGAGACCTGACTGCTAGAAAGGTGCTGCAATCAGGCTATTGGTGGCCAACTTTATTTAAGGATGCATCACTTTTTACAAAAGGGTGTGATGAGTGCCAACGTTACAAGACCACACAGCGCAAAGACAGAATGCCCTTATATCCTATTAAAGTAACCCAACCATTTGAAAATTGGGGCTTAGACTTTGTAGGTCCAATTAGTCCCGCAGCTTGCAACACTCAATCTGGATATATTCTAGTTGCTACGGACTATGTAACAAAGTGGGCTGAAGCTAAGGCTTCACAAAAAGCTGACGCGAGGACAACAGCTAAGTTTCTTTTTGAGAACATTATCACAAGATTTGGTTGCCCTTTTGAAATTGTTAGTGATAATGGTACCCATTTTATAAATGAGGTAATAAGAGAGCTTACCACGACCTTTATGATATCCCACCATAAGTCTACACCTTATTACCCGCAAGCTAATGGACAAGCCGAGAGCACCAACAAGACTCTAATCTCTATTTTAACCAAGACGGTAGAAGCTCATCGCACTGATTGGGATTTGAAGTTGACATCTGCTCTATGGGCTTATCGTACTGCTTATAAAGTGGCTATTAATTGTACGCCATTCAAAATGGTATACGGCCAAGAAGCGGTTATGCCTTGGGAGTTTGTCATTCCTAGTCTTAGGGTAGCTTCGCGAGAAGGATGGAATGGTAACCCCTTAACCGAGCGTTTATATATCTTAGAAAAACTAGACGAAGAGAGACAGTTGGCTGTGCAAAATGCTCTTGTGGAAAAGGATAGGAGAAAGAAGTGGTTTGATCGCCATGTGAAGGACAAGGACATCAAAGTTGGTGATAAAGTCCTTATGTATGGAGTACATAAAGAGAAGAAAAAGTTGAAATATGCTGGTAAAGGACCATATAGAGTATGTGAAATTACCCCACAAGGAACGCTTCGTGTGGAAACTCTTGATGGAGTTGAAACCATTGGATTCCTCAATGGGAGTAAATTCAAAAGATATTATGATCCTTTAAGCCAAGAAGAACTACGGGCCATTCATCAAAAGAAGGCCGCTAAAGCACAAACCGAGTTAAAGAAGATACAAGCTCAAGCTGAGGCTAAGGAACGACAACAACGTATAAGATAAAAACGAGAGGCTAACCTTGGAGTCACAAATGCATTCCACGTGGAAATCGAAGAGGATTGGTTGGACTCTAACACACCTCTACGATACCCTATTGAGTTAAATAGTTCCTATGGAAAAGTGCTATATAAGGCCTTATTGGACACGGGTGCTAAATATAATCTGCTATCCTATGGGGTGTGGTGTCAGTTACGGAAGCCACCTCTATCTGAGAGTATTATCCAAGTCAAGGGTGTCAACAAGAAAAAAACTACGGTTTTTGGAATCTGGCACACTTCTGTCAGTTATGACAATGGAATTGTAGCTCAAGACTTTTTGGTCATGCCTACTGGAACTATGGAGGGTAATATAAACCTAGGACGCACGTGGATGATAGCCACCAAATGCACTATTGATTGGGGGACTGGGGGTGTCACAACGCAAAAACCAACTCTTATCCCTACCACTCAAGCCATAGTCCCTGAGATATTACCCAAGGAAATAAAACCCAAGACATTGCATGTCCAAGAGGTTGAACCATACGTCCCCATAGCCCAACTCTCTAGATCTTCAACTGATGTAGTTGAAAGAAATCTTGAGACACACAAGAACCATCCTAATATAACAAAGAAAGCATACAAGTGGGTCCCTAAAGCTTCTTTAGTAACCATGGCTGATGCTAAAAAACGGAAGCCTCGTAAGAAACGTCCCACTCGCTCCAAGAAATGTAAGAAAACGTGGCGCTGGATTCCTAAACGACTATTAAAAGCCCAAGGATACTATGATGGAAATGAGCAAATTTGGGTACCTAAACGTAAGATGTGTCCTTCCCTATCGACAACAAACCCATATGAGTCAAACAGTGTAACGCTAAAGCCAATGGCAGACCGTGGGAAGGGAAAGATCATAGAATGCTACACACCTAGTCCAGAGCTAGTTTGGGCTCCAAGGCAAACCCAATTTATTCCACCTAGCTCACGAAGGGGGGAGTTCCATGAAGCTTCTAGCTCCTCATGTAATACATCCATAGAGGTAAAAGCTTCTACACAGCCTCCATCTATAGTAATGGACCTCAATGAAGCTACAAAAGAATCCACACCTCCCAGTGTTGAAGAATCACCTGATAAACCACTTCAAGTTCGATCCTAGGAGAGTACCTTACCACCCTTGCAACTTGACGAGGCACCTAGGGTAATACAAAACTACTGGCAAAAATCCTCACCTATTACCAACTGGAACAATTGGTTTCAAAGGGTGACAAGCTCATTTCAAACGGTATGATCTACCCAAGGAAGGGGGGAGTGTTTGTGGACATCCATCATTCACTTGCTTCCCTCTCAACCTTTCTCCCTGACCTCTTAATCTCCGATCTTAGGGAATGTATATATAAAGCCTTATACTCACAAAAACAAGATAAAAAAGTAAAAGAGCAAGAGCCATCACACAAATCATAAAAACAAATTATGCACAAGAACACGACCCTTGTAATATTTGCACTCTAACCATCATCTATTTGCGTGTACAGATATGGCTAGTACGCTAGAGTCATCCACTCCTCCCTTGGGTGAGAGGTACCCTCGTTACTTTTCACAAATATTTCACATGGTCTTTCCAGTGCTTGCATGTGAATGGGATTTGATAGGTACGCTAGCATGTGAGAGGAATTTTGAGGAGTTAGAATGGTTGATACGTCTCTTGACCACGTCTGATCCATACTTAGTAGAGATCGTTTCTCCCATTGCACAAGCCTACCCTTTTGACCAAGATGACTATAGGTGTCTAGTGACCTTCTTAGTAAACATGGGCACCTATGATGAAGAAGAAAATTTACATGACTACACGGATGGCACATATGGTCTCATGAATGATGACTTTGTTTATCTCGACGACGAGGATAGGGGTTTAGCCTTAGGGTTTCCCCCCAACCTCTACAATATCCTATTCCCTTGACTCTTTAGGGGGAGTGCAAATAATTAGGTTAGGGTTCCTTATGTTTTTTGTTGTGTTCAATAAGTGTTGGTACCTTTTCCCACTAATGTGCCTTTTGGAGGTATTCCTTTTGTTTCTTAGTGTGTACAGGAGCGTGTTGCTATTGATAGGATTTGGACCTTCATGGAACCTTTCTCTCGTTCACACTTCAAATCAAGCGCGACCATCAACACAAACAGGTGTTTTATGTCCATTAGCATTGCCCTTATCTTTTTGCATCCATGTTTGTCTGCTTTGATTGTGATTGGTAGCATAATACTCAGCGCATTTGCTTAGTATCAAACATTTAATTCAATGTAATGTTTTGTCATAATCACTTGTCTAGGTTTAAAAATCAAGCAGTCCGACTAAGCTAGTTTGACCAAGCTAGGTATTAGAAATCTTCTCTTAATACCATGGGGAATGCCTTCCTAATAAGCAATGGTTACTTAGGTTCTTAATCCGATTTAGGCAGCATTGTGTGAAATGTACTAGGGCTTTCTAGTGGGCTTAACCCTATTGACATTTAGCTTAAGTATTATAAAGGGAGTTTACTAATGTGATGAGCCTGGGGAGGGTAACAGTGTTATATGACCCCCCAAAGTTACAAAATTAAAATGCTGAAAATGAACAAACAAAAAATCAAAGTGCCACAATGTAAAATTTTAAGCTGGAAGAGAAATCCCTGCTTAAATTGGTACTTCACTCACATGTATCGCCTATGGTACTAGAGCCCTAGAGGTTCCCAGTGTGGGTGCTTTTCCTTGAAAAGCAAAAAACCCAAGGCATACAAAATAAGCACACACATCAAAATTGAATCAATGTGAAAAGACTTTGGGGGGTCAAAGAAAAGGTAATCAGTCAGGCGATGATTTCATGAGAAATTCCTTTTATTGTAGCTTAACTACAAGGTCTTCTAGGTATAGCCTCTAGTCAGCCCTCGAACATCAAATACTTGGCTCTCGCGATTAAACAACTTAATTGACCAGAAAAAATTGAGAAGTTACCCATGGTATTAATAGTCGAGCTCTAGTGCCTTTTGACCGTTAAATTAGCGACCCCGAACTTGTTTAATTTTTTACCTTTACATCTGTTTATGCATTTTATTATATTGCAATTTAATGTTTATTGCTGACAAATTGTCTAAAATTCTATTACCAATCACTTTGTCTGTCTATTGCATATGATTTTTAATTGTATATGAGAATGCAATTACTATGGAAATGTTGTTTGATTTTGCAGTGATTGAAGAAGGCTACGCACATCCATGTCGACTACTCTTCCATCTCGATGAACGAGCTTCAACTGGATAGCTTCCGAGGACGGAATCTACATCAGGAAGGGGGGCATGTTAACCCTCACGGCACACGGACACCCTATGATCTATAAACGTTGTATTATTTAGAGTCAGGTACCGGGCTTGTCGGACCAATAGGAACAGGGTAAGGGTGATCGCCGATGACAAGCGCACTCTAACTGGAATATTCAAGGAGTTAGTTGGCTAAGTATGGGCGCCCAAGTGTGAATGGGGTGAGCTCATATAAAATCCACTAAACCTAATTTTTACTCATTCACTCATTGTGCAATAGAAGCTGCTCTTGCTCCATCTCCACCTTCTCCTTCACCATCTCCTTGTGTGTGTGTGTGTACGTGTGTGTGAGAGAGAGAGAGAGAGAGAGAGAGAGAGAGAGTGAGAGTGTGTGTGTGTGTGTGTGATCGAGCGTTGCAGCGGCACGACGGCGGCGAGGCGGTTGAGCGCGGCGTAGCGGCGTCTCCCTCTTCTTCGCGGCGCGGGAATCCTTCATTCGCAACTACGCAGGAAGGTGAGTGACACACCATTCTTCCTTGTGAGCTTGTCTGTTGTATGGTTGTGTGCTAGGAGCCTTTGTGGCTCGCACACGGCGCGTAGCAAGTCCCTAGCCATGACAATCACGAACCTTGCAACAGTTGGAGATTGAGAAGGATGGATTGTCACCTTCAGAGACAATACTCTCATGCATACATGAGACTTTTTTATTGCCGCAAGGTTTTTCAAAGTCTAGCATGGAAGTAGGAACTTGTGAAAGATGGCATCTGTTGTGCTTAGCAATTGCATCCTCTGAAGGTCAAGCAACACAGTTGTACAAGAATGCTCAAAGGCTTGGCCAATGTCATTGCTTGAGCATGATTCAGAGAAAGGGAATCGCTCTACATGGTTTGAAAGCAACAAAAAGGGCTCTCGAAGGTTGGGAGATCATTTGTTTGAAGAGTTATTGGGGCCAACAATATATTCATCTAGAGGGATTTTCCTACTCAAAAGTATACATATGCGGCAAGCGATATGAAGCAAAAGACAATGTGGTGATCACTTTAGGCAGAAATACTAATTTAGGACATCAAAATAAATCAAGGGTTTTTTACTTGTTACTTTGTAACATTTAATGGCCTAATAACTTGTGTGTAGGGGAAATGAGCATGAACATAGTGGGCATTTCATTAGAATATATTCCTAATGAGAATTGCAAGAGTGCTTGGGTGGAGAGAGCAACAAAAAGCATAACACCTAGTTAGATAGCATCGACAATACTTTCAAAAGAGAGAGAAATTAAGCTAATGACAACAGTTGAGGACCAGATTTTCATGGAGCCGGTCCCCCCTCCAAAAGGCTTTGTATTATGGTTTCTCCCATCAAGAGAGACATTGTACAATACAGTTCTTTGTGTTCCTTCAAGACTAGCTAGTGCAATGAAGATGAAAGCTTCATGCACTAAGCAAAACACTTAGCAAACACAACTTGAATTATCCTCGTTCTCAGACCCAAGACCTCACACACCTTCGAAGATGGTGAGAGCTAGCAGGGTATGAGAGTAGATTGAGAGGAAGAAGGAGTATCTTACGAGAAAGATGTACATCTCCTCACATAATCACTCATATTAGCATAGCTTAGCTTAGTAATTAGCTTGGTAGAGGAGATGAGCATGCATTGAAGCTTGGCTCTTGGTTGGATTTGCATCCACATGCCAAGAGAGTGTTGATGTAGGCTTCTATCTCACAAGCTTGGAGTAGGTGATGAGTTCTCCATTAAAGCTTGGGAAGAGATAGTCTTCTCTTTCTTCACACATGAGCTTGTGTGAGTGTGTGTGTGTGATAATGCCTTGCAAAAATCAGCCCCCTCTCTCTCTCTTGGGCGAGCCCTCTTGCTATTTGCTCTTGTTGAGCCCTCATTGGCTCTCCCCAAGTCAAGCCAATGACAATTAAGCAGCATAAGTGATAGCCTTCTGACATGTGTCCCCCTTTCCCCTTTTGTGAGAGCTTTAGGTAATTAAATAATTAAACTAAACTCTCATTGGACCCCTTTGCCTCCTCGCCAATAGGAATCAGGCAAGCCATTGGCCTCCTGAATGCTCATTGGACTGCTTGGGAGATTGCCCAATAGTCTTCTACGAGACTTAATTCTCATTGGTGTCTTTTATTAAATGTTTTTAAATTAATTAAACTAGATTTACTCTAGCTTAATTCTCATTGGTCCACTTCAAGGGTCATCCAATAGAAATTGGGCACACCTTGTGGGCATCTAGCTTAGGGAGCAGACATGTGTCCCTCATTCCCTTTGTGTAAAGGGAGCCTGTGTGTGTGTGTGTGTGGCTTTCTCTCTCATCCCCTAGAAGAAGGGCTCGCCCCCTCCCATGTAGGGATATGCATTGACTTTGGAGAGCACACAAAACATCCAATTCCCCCTAAGCTTTAACCCTTTGGACACAACCTTTGAATTTTGGAACCTTAGCATTTTGGAAGTCTTAATGGGCTGAACCTTAGGGTCTTTTTAGCCCATTGTTGCACATGGCTCTTTTGCAGATGGCCCCCCCTTTGGATCCCTATTTTCCCTCCTTTGGATCCCTACTGTGGCCGGTCTGCTAGCTTAACCAATATTCTAGCTTTTTCTCCCCTGGCACTTCCCCACATTAAATGATCAGTTTAATATGAGAAAATCATTTAGGAGAACTAGATATTGATTATTATGACAAATTTTTTGGACTAGAGCCAGCAAGCCTGCAAGAAACTGCCTTTGCTTCGCGTGCACGCAAACGAGTCAAAGACAAGTTATCTTGCGGACTTGCCGACAAGGGGAAAAGCGCCTCCATGCCGTATCGTGGCATGTCAACGGGGAATGGAAGCAAGTTTCCCCCTCGGGGGAGTAAAAAGTCTTTTCATGCCATGTTAGTCAGTCCATGTTCCCTTGTTAGTCACACCACCCGAGGGTAACGTCGGAAAATCACCAAACGAATTCAGTGTGTATGCAAGATCACGGGTTTCTTGTCACATGAGCATAACAGAGGCATTGAGTTGTTCTTGATTGGGGAGTTTGTAAATGGAGGCACTGGAATAGATTCTCTTCAACTTGATAAGGTCACTAGGATGCGAGTGATCAGTGATGTGGATTTTTCTTGCAAAAAGAAGTGTCTTTTATCAACATATGCCATACTACACAAGTGCTTCTTTCTACCTTTTCACAATACCCAAAACAAGGTGATATATGAAATGAGCGACACCATTTTTCGAACTTGGTTGCTACAACCTGGCAAGGTTGGATGTGCACGGCCATGGGTGGAAATAGGAGATGTAGTATAGGTTGTAAGCAGCTCCTCCATGTCTACTCCATCTTTCAAGGTTATTGTCGTGTTCAATATAAATACATAACAAAAAGCAGTCGAGCTAGGGTTTTTGAGGAGAGATCCAATCACGGATTATTGAAATGTTCAAGGAGAAAACAAGTGACAGGATTTGGAAACATGTTTGGAGGTGCTTCATGGATGGTCTCCAATTCAAAATGCCAATGATGCAAATGTCATGCCTACTTGTTTTAAGAGAGGAAAAAGAAATTCTTGATAGGGTCACTCATTGGAGTGCTCACTTTTTCAACCTTTAACACTAGGTTGGTAACCTACAGGACATAAAAGTGTCCTTTCAGGGTTTTGAAAAAAACCTCCAAAACCATAGTAGATCCACTCATTTTGTAAATTCCTTTCATGAGGTTATAGTTCAAGGCCTACTACACATGGAAAAAATTAAGAAACTTGTAAAATTTCTCATCTTTTGGTCACACCAAGCCTCCAAAGTTGATGAACCAGTACATTTTCATCAAAACAGTCATTTCTTACGTTTTGTTGCATAAAAATAAGATTAGGGATTTTTGTAGGACTTGAGATAAATTCCCTAGTTAACTTTAATGGGTTGG
Organism: Adiantum capillus-veneris; assembly: GCF_014529385.1. Lineage (NCBI taxonomy): Eukaryota > Viridiplantae > Streptophyta > Polypodiopsida > Polypodiales > Pteridaceae > Adiantum > Adiantum capillus-veneris. The sequence continues at coordinate 58,021,316 of NC_140960.1, forward strand.
TGATCTAAACATATAATTGCTTTTCACTCACTATTTTTTGTTTTGCCAAAAGAAATAGGTACAAAAAAGTTGAATTTTGACCATTCTGGAACCTATCATCAAAGTTTCTATAGCTATGCTCAATACAAATAATATATGCATCTTTTCTTAGTTCCCTATTGGCCTTTAGGTTCATAAGGATCCATAAAACATATCAAAAGCATGATACATCTTTTACCAAGGGGAATCTTGGGGACAAAGATGAAGTGCTAAATACAGCAAACATGAAAAAACTGGGTTCAACATTATGAGCTGTAGAATCCCATAGAAACTATTCAATATCTACCCAAATTTGACCCTTATGACTAGATATGGTTACTACCTACAGAATTCATATAGTTGTCACAAGAAAATAGCAATATTTAGAAAGCTATACTTGATATACTCGAATGTTTTGTTTTCTTGTATAATTGAAAAAATCAACCATCATTGTGTACTATGAAAAATAGGGTATTAGGTGCCCCAAAACTCAAGGAATATTAGCTTTATGTTACAATATGCCACATAGAAAATCAAAACTGCATTTGGATATCATGAAAGCCACCAAAAAAATCATAAAAGAGCTAAAATTGGCTAAAAAACAGGATTTGATAATTTTTGTAATTTGGTCATAACTTACAACATTAACATATATGTCTCCCTAGAAGCATCAAGACATGTTGAGGACTACTAAAGATAGTTCTCTAGCATTGTAGACCTCACAAAACATGAGTTCTAGAGTGGTATAGTTACAAAAAGTTGAAAAAAGGCCAAACATAGGACCCGTTTTTTCACACAGTTTAGGTTGCAAAATGTTGTCCAAGGACAAGGTTAAAGATGAAATTGATATTCCAAAAAAATGTAGATTTTTTTTCAGCTTAGGAGCCAACTTTCTAGAAAGATAGCACCCCAAAATCCATTCTAAAACTCTTGACATAATTCAAGCAAAATGGTCACTTAACAGGATATAAAAGTGTCCCAGGACATAATAGTGTCCCATTACCAACCTAGTGTTAAAGACTTTGTCACTTTAGAAACCTCACTTCATCGGGTGATTTTGTAGATAGCAAGTGGATACTCATTTTGGTGAAAGCGGCCCACGTTTTTCCTGACTTGTATTTCTTGTGTTATGGTTATAATGGGGAGCCATTTCTTGAAGCATAAAATTGAGTAGCCATACTTATCGCTTTGGTGTCACATGAGCCTTTTGATTGTAATATAGCACCAAAATTCCATTTGTAGTATACCATTCCCTCTCTCTCTCTCTCTCTCTCTCTCTCTCTCTCTCTCTTAATTGGAGAGACAAACAGAGGGAGAGATATGTGCTCACCTAAAATTAGAAAAGATTTGAAGCTATGAAAAGTGAACAAAGAAGAGATATATATGTCATTATTTCTTGTGGTAATTATTTAGAATTAAAAAACACAAGCCATGAAAAATAGATCGTGCAAGACTTGAATTTGGTGTTTAATTTAAGCTCTAAACATTATTATCTCTCTACAGTGCCCACACGTATGAAGGACAACCACGCCAACAACGTCGCACCCTATGGTGGCCACAGGAGGTCATGTCGAAGCTCTCTACCACATCATCAAGCAATGTGAAGACGACTTAAATCATGTTGAAATACGCTCTATTCACAGGTTGAGGTAGAAGCCCTTTTGACATGGTGTCGAGAGATCTGTGCATGTGTCAAGCCCTTCCCAAAGCTACAAGATGGTGGTGGAGCATAGCATGAGAAGCACATATGCACGGCCAATGGTATAAAGAGAGACTTCATTCCTTGGAGAAACCATAGTGGAAGCACCAGCAACCACCTTAAACATCCACCTTGGAAGGAGAAAAAAATCATGCTCTTGACCTCCAGTATGGGTGCTGGTATGTTTGGAGGTTGTAGTTACACACGATCCTCAGTAAAAAAAAATAGATGGTGAGAAAAATAGCTATTGTGAAAGATAGTTGCTTATAATTATTTAAGTGGGACTCACATAAGAGTGACAAATTTTTGCATATGAAAATATATGAAGGTTATGAATGTGTGAAAAAAATTCACTGTTTATATTTGTATTAAAAAATTATCCTTGAAATGCTACTGGAAGGTAAGAAAATATACTCATTGCAAAAAAAACACATGGACTTGCTTAACGTGTAAATATTTACACATAATAAAGTTACAAAATTTACATAGAAATTCTTTTTTCATTGCTACAAAAAAGCATATGTAATTTTTTCAGTGTTAAAAAAGAGATGTAGAAAATTTTCATGTGTAAAAACTACAATATTTACATTCAAATGGCAGTTTTCTGAGTCTAAAAAATGTTATTCACACTCTAGAGTGAGAAAAGTGATATTCACACTCAATTTTCATAGGTGTAAACATGTCTAAAACTTGTAGTGATAGGAAGGAAAGGATGTTGCAAACATGCCACAACTGCGAGAAGATTTTAGAAGTTAGCACATAGTTGCACTCGTTCATCAAATGGAACGATCCGTTTCACGTGCATTATGTACGTGTCGTTCATGCAGTCTGACCATTTGGGTCAATTTGATCGTTTGACAATCTTTGACTGCGTGAACGTTGGGCTGTCTTGGACCATTTAGAGCAGAGTCACACCTAGTGTTAGTGGGGGGAGAGGACATTAGGAAAGGAGAAGAACACGCCAGAATTCTAGAAGGAAAAAGATAACCCTGCTAGCACTCTATAAAAGGTAGGTGATAAGCTATACTTTCGCAAGCCCTTTCACCTCGTAGGCTGTAGCCTTCCAATCACGAGCGTTCACGTCGCCATCGTCCACTCCTACAGAATCTCTCCCACAAACTCACCAAAGAGGTGCGACAGGGTCTGCAACCTTCCCCCCACTCTCACCACAAGCACGAGGGCGACCCGGCTCTTAGGCCCACTTTGGGCACCCTTTGGCATCCCCTACATCGTTCATGCTCTCCCTCTCTTCATGCTCTAGCCTCTCCCTCTTCTCCAACTATTTAAGGAAGCCATCTTTCTTTCCTTCTCCACCAACCTACATACTACATAGTAACAACAAGCCTCACTTGACACTCCCCATTGCTCCAAAGCTCTCCATCAAGCTCCCTCTCCCCCACTCTCTCTCAAAGTTCAAGCTCTCTTTCTCTCTTCTCGAATCCGTGGGTGGAAGCGCATTGTCCGAGTAGAGCTAGCTGCCCCCCCACTAGTGGTTGAGGCGCTCACTAGATCTGTCTCCTTCAAACACCGCATGTGGGAACTTCCCAGAAACAGATATGCCCGTCTTGCACTTGAGTCCTCTTGACAGTTAGCCATGTAGGGAGATACAGCATACTGGTATGGGGAGATGACATCATGGTTTCAGGCGCATGGGTTCAGCATAGACAGATTGCCTCCCTTCCAGTAATCACTGGATGCACGTACCCTCTTTGACTCTTACACAATCCGAGATCACCAGGCTCATCCGCCAGGACTTGACTCAGCTAGACACCAAGAGGACATGGATACAGCCAGCACAGGAGCTAGACACAAAGATGGCTTTCTACAGAGAGCATCTCCTCCAGCTTACGGAGGATGGTTTTGTGACGAGGCCCAGATACATGGACACCCACTTGTCTCATGGGATACGATGTGCTATTGGCCAGATACGCACATCTTCACACCAGCTACAAATCGAGACAGGGAGATACAGCGGAGTACCAGCAGAGGCCAGGACATGCCCCCTGTGTGACATCGAGCATGAGACAAAGTTGCACTACACGTGCCACTGCCTTGTTCACTACGAGATACGAGGCCACTTCCATTGCTTGTTTAGAGAGGGCTTTGGACCATTCTCCAGAGTCATACGGTACGAGGATCAGAGATGCCTGGGTTTGTTTTTACTCGAGCTGTGCAGACACACAGAGAGCCTGATGAGAGGAGAGGCTAGCCAGTCTCAAAGACAAATCACAGACTTCTTTAGAGCTGCCATTGGACACCCGGAGGAGTCACTACCACAGCAAAGCTCGTCGCCTCACACCAGAGCATTGATCGACGGAGCGACTGAGCTAGGGAGATCCAGACGCCCACGACTACGGAGGACTACACAGCATCGACGAACGCTGCATAAGAGGATTCGGATCACTTTGGCCCGACATGCACAACGCCCAGTCAGACTACTGACCATGGAGGAGATTGATGAGATCCGCCAACGACCGATGTTGGATCTCTTGTGATCTAGCTATCCCAACTAGCTGCTTAGTTCACACCTAGCAGTTTAGGATTCCATAGTATTTTATTTTGTCATTCTGTCATTTTGTCATCTTGTTACTTTGACTTTGTATCAGATCCACCACATTGTAACTTTTTGGTCTCATAGGTCACTTTGGCCTTTTGAAGACGTTAATATAACATTTCATTTGATTTCATTTCTCTCTCAATATAACAACACCAGAGGCATACTGCTTGATCGGGCGATAGAGGTGGGTCGGTTTCGTCGCCCACGGATGAGGGGGCCCTCTTGATATCGACGCACATTGCGACAAAGGATCCATACAATATTGGCGCAACATAGGAGTCGTCCTGACTACTGATGTTTATGTATATGATGCCTCGTTTGTCAGAGAGCTCCATTGCATTGTATCAGCTCACCCTTTGTATTTCCGATTCCCTTTGTATCAACTTTCACCCCACCCCTACCCACTATTTTCTTTTCAGTTCTTTGTACTTTTTGTACCCAGACCTGGTATTAGATTCACCACATGTAACCTTTTGGTCTCATATGTCATTTTGGCCTTTTCAAGACGTTAATATTACATTTCATTTATCTCTCTCTCTCTCTCTCTCTCTCTCCAAGGTCTCCATGAATCTGGCCGAACAGCACAGCAAATCTTACTTCAGAATCTGGCCCGAACACAAACAACAAACTGAAACCCCACTGCCAACTGATGAGGAAGGGAAATGAGAGGGATGATGATGAGGGTGATGAGGACGATGGAAAGGGTGACGGGCCAGGGCCAGGGGGTGATGACACGTCTGGAGGGCACAGGCAGGGACACAAGAACCACCTCAAGGGGGGGGCACCGACGAAGAGGAAACAGAGGAAGAGCCAGAGCCAGGGCAGCAAAGGCCAGAGGATGGAAAGAAAAGGAAGTTGGCATATGAATGGTATGAGAAAAAACCATTCATCTACAACCTGATCAATAAGCTCACCAAAGAACACAACGAGCTAAAAAGTTTGAAGACAGAGGCCAAGCTCAGCAAGATAACCCAGAAAGACCTGAAGGAAGAAGAAAGGCTGGTCGAGCTGAAAAGTGTAATCAAGAATTTCTTCAAAAAATGGCCAGGCCAGTGCCCACACAACAAAGAGAGATGCCAGCTTCTACCTCACCCTGCATGCATACAAGTGCTAGACCTGAAATGGGGCCAGGACCACGAAGGACCACGTTTAGCCTGGAGAGCCTGGCTATTGATGTGGAGCTACTTCTGGGTGACAGACCCAAGTATGCATGCATGGAAGATTGCAGAAGGGCCATCAAAAATATAAAGGAGCAGACGAGAATCAGAATGGCTGGGCTGGAAGCTGAATTGTATGAGCTAAAGATACCTTCAGGGACAGACATTCCAGGACAATGTGGTCCAGAGCAATGGGAGGAGTACCTAGTCAGTGTGATCAAGCTATTGAAAAGATGGTACCAGTTGGCCAGGGAGGAAATGCACTTCATGGAAACCTGCGTAGAAAACTCCCTGACAACCCACTCTGTTGTATGTCATAGCTCCTCCACCTGAAGCCCTCCCCAAGTTTTATCCAGTGTTATAAACCAGTGGGCGTAGCAGTGGATCATGCTCTTTTGACAGTCTTTTTCATTTCAATGTAGTACAGCCCAAACTTCAGGAGGCAGGTCACATACCCGTTATACATTTACACCAGAGACTGACTCAGTTTATACAAAGGAGATCTATAGCCGTCTATGCACAGCTGATCTTGGCCTCTCAATGGAGGAGTGCACCACTTTACTGACTGAGACACTGCATGGTGCAACATGAGAGCCAAGCTTCAGAGGGATCTTCTTTTAGGAGTCATCACTTACAGAATCTCGGATTGCTTCCCGACGCCTTGTGCGACGGAAGAAACGAACTTACTTGGCCGAGATGGAGCGAGACTTGTATTAGTTGTTCTTAAGTAGAGAGTCGAGAGAGGCATGGCGATTCTTTCATGAGTACTCCTCTCCCCCAGTGATTACTTCTCCTGATGTGTGGGCCAGTATGCCTCATAGTTATATGCGGTTCCTGGACAGGACCCCCTTCCAGATCCTACAGAGCCATGCCCACCTACCAGCATCTTCTTTACCATTGAGATGGTAAAGAGAGCCATTGACAAGAGAACCAGTAGGGTATATGATCATGATGGTCTAGTAGCAGAGCACTTTATATATGCTAGTAGATGTTCTTGCAGTGTTGTTCAATCGTGCGATGTGTGAGGGGTTACCTGAGACTTGGAGGTTGTCTACTATTGTGCCTATCTTCAACGCAAGGTATATGATCATGATGGTCTAGTAGCAGAGCACTTTATATATGCTAGTAGATGTTCTTGCAGTGTTGTTCAATCGTGCGATGTGTGAGGGGTTACCTGAGACTTGGAGGTTGTCTACTATTGTGCCTATCTTCAACGCAGGTGATCCTATGGAGCCTGAGAATTACCGCACTATTATGGTTGGGCACACATTGGCACAATTATATGCATCTATTCTTGAGCAGCAGTTGAGATTGCGCAAGAGGGTGAGGGTGTACGAGCATAGGGCCAAGCCGGTTTCAGGAGGGGTTTCTCCACTCTTGATCATATTCTGACACTCAAGAGCCATCATTGAGGAGGGTAGGTCACATGGGAGATGGATTTATTGTAGCTTTGTGGATTTCCGCAAAGCATTTGACATGGTATCGAGAGCTCGATTGATGCGCAGACTATAGGAGATGGGGGTGCCCATAGTGTTGATTTGGGGGATTATGGCTTTAGTAGCCTCAGCTATGTTGTATGGGGTGCAGATATGGGGATCTTCTATAGGCCAGGATGGTTGGAGACATATGGAGATGCCCTTGGTATCTATGATCTCTCGACTGATCAAAGCCAAGGCCTACCCCACGCTATCATTCGAGCAGAGCTAGCTGTCCCTCCTATGGACATTGAGGCGCTTACCAGATCAGTCTCCTTTGTGCACAGCTTGTGGGATACTTCTAGAGACAGATAAGCTAGACTGGCCCTTGAGTCTTCCATACAGTCACCTCTTGAGGGGGACACTTCATGCTGTATGCACAGATGACATCATGGTTTCAGATGCATGGCTTCACCATGGACAGTTTGCCCCCTTTCCAGTACTCTCTTCAGGCATCCTCGATGTCTCTTACATGGGTGGAGATTACTAGACTCATTCGTCAAGACCTGATCCAGCTGGATACCAGGAGGACATGGATAGAGCCGCCACAGGAGTTGGACACGAAGATGGCTTTCTATAGAGAGCATCTTCTCCACCTCACAGGAGATGGGTTTGAGATTCAACCCAGCTACACGGACACACATGTTTCATGGTTTGCGGTGTGCCATTGGTCAGATACGCACATCCTCACATCAACTGGAGATTGAGACTGGTAGATTCAGAGGGATACCAGCAGACAGCAAGATATGCCGCTTATGCCAGCTAGAGCTAGAGACAGAGCTACATTACATATGTCATTGCACAGTGTACTATGAGATACGGAGCCGTTTCCACTGCTTATTCAGAGAGGGTTTCGGTCCTTTCTCTAGGTCATGAGTTATGAGGATCAGAGATGCCTTGGGCTATATCTACTTGAGTTACACAGATATAGAGACACTTTACTGGAAAGAGATAGAGAGAGACAGTCCCAAAGACAAATTACAGATTTTTCACTAGATATGGGACAGCCAGAGGAGCAGCCATCACTGCAACGCTCGGCCCACACTCATTCGACCACTACCGACACTCTTATCAACCGAGCACTGGAGCTACGGAGATCTAGACGGCCACGATTGAGGAGAGGGGCTACACAGCATCGACGAAGACTACAACGGAGGATTCGAGCCATACTCGCTCGACATCCAGAGTGCAGATGAGGATGGATTCTAGTAGTATCTTTGTTCAAGTTCTTTTGTACTCATACATGGTATTAGATTCACCATTTTGTAACAGATTGGTCTCATAGGTCATTTTGGCCTTTTGAAGACGTTAATGTAACATTTCATTTCTCTCTCTCTCTTTCAATAGTAGCAAAAAGCTTGGGAGAATAAGAGGAGTCTAATAAGAAAGAAGAAAAAACTGAAACAGCAACTCATCCAGGCAGACCAGTGAGAGAGCCCAACAAGAGACCATCAGAGCCAAAGAGTGTACTGATGCATTTAACCTGATAGTATTACTAAAGATGTTGCAAGACTTGGCAGTTGCACCTGAGGAAGGAGTTTGGCTGAGCTCGAAACAATTACAGGGGTCCATGGAGAATTCACTCACGCTTATAAACCAGCATAGCCAGAGAATATTGAAACAACTATTAGAGCAAGGAAAAGAGGTTAAACAGCAACCGCCAAGTGGCCAGAAGGAGAAGGGAGGGATTCATGGAGAATTCACGGAGAATTCACTCACGCTTATGGACCAGCATAGCCAAAGAATATTAAAACAACTACTAGAGCAAGGAAAAGAGGCTGAACAACAACCACCAAGTGGCCAGAAGGAGAAGGGAGAGCATGAGGAAGAAGGGGACGAGGAAGAAGAAAATTAGAATCAGATCATGGGAATGAGGACGACGATGAGGATGATAATCAAGGGGGGGCAAGTACCTAGCAAACAGCCAGGGGCGCTGAATCTGAGAGAGAGCAACAAGAGGAGGGGAGAAGGAAAGGGGGAGCTTATGATAAAGAAGAAGAAGGGGGGAAAGATAAGACTAAGGAAAAAAAGAGGAGAAAGACTGATGATTGGTACGAGAAAAAGCCTTTTATAGTCAACCTGGTCAGCAAGCTGGTTCAAGAGCATAAGGAACTGAAAAAACTCAGAACAGACTTGAAGCTCAGCAAGTTGACCAGAAAAGAGTTACAGCACGAGGAAATACTGGCAAAGCTTAAAAGTACAATCAAGAAATTTTTCAAGAAATGGCCAAGCCACTGTCCCACAACAAAGAGAGATGCTAGCTACCACCCCATCCTGCATACATACAAGTACTAGAAAGCCCACCAAAGGTAATACCTACACCACAGATGGGGCCACGACCCATGAGGACAACGTTCAGTTTATAAAGCCTGGCCATAGATCTAGAGCTGGTTTTGGGAGATAGACCAAAATATGCATGTATGGAGGACTACAGGCAAGATATCAGGAGTATCAAAGAACAAGCACAGATCGGAGTGGCTGAACTGGAGATAGAATTGCAAGAACTAGTCATACCACCAAGGACAAGCAGTCCATAGCAATGGGAGCAATGCCTGGTGGCAATCGTGAAATTGCTAAGAAATTGGTACCAGGTGGCCAGGGAGGAGGTGAGCTTCATGGAGACATGTATAGAGTGACTCGAAGACAACCCCACTCTAATGTACACAACGGCCCCACCCCCAAAGGCTCTTCCCAAGTTTCACCCAGTGTTGTATCTAGGGGTGAGAGAGCCAGCGGACGTAGAAGAATATGTAGTTCTGGTGGAGAAGTTCATTGTCTGGACGAATCAGATGGAAGACAACTACAAGGACATAGAGGAGATGCTGCAGGTGCCAAGATCATGTAGTGGAGTACATGTGTAAGGTGCAACGGATGTGAATGATGAACTTTGCTCAAGATGAGTGCTCCGAACTGTGCTCAAGGTTCCTTTTACTTACGGAAGGGAGAGCCTTCCGTTCCTTTACTGAGAGAGTGCAAATGATCACCAATAAAGTGGTAAACACTGTGAATGAAGGTGCTGAGACTGAGAGATAGAGAGAGAAGAATACGACACCAGAATGTTGTCAAACCCTCCTCCGAAGGCCCCACTCTCTATGGCGAGAGCGGTCTACTATTGATTGCACAAATCTCTACAATGCAATGGACTTGCCGACAATGTCGATGACGATGAGAACGACGACTAGACGGGCTGAAATTTGAAAACGCTAATGGCTGAAATCTGCAAATCTTGTATCTACTGCATTCCGACTCTATGTCGGCGACGACGACGATGTGACGACGACACGCTGAAAATGCAGATGTTGAAATCTGCGTTTTCCAGGCTGAATCTACAAACGCTAGCTGATCTGACCGTGCAGCGAGGATCTGTTGCGGGAAGGTGAGGGTGCGAGATTCGGCACTTGCAGTACGGAGTCCAAATGTTGAAAACCAAAAACGTTGATGCAGAGAAGGTCATGACGCTAGAAATCTGCAAAAACGCTAGGCTGAAATCCTGGTGCAAAAACGCTATGGCTGAATTTGTATCTGATGAAAAAACGCTAATGGAACTACTGTCGCCAGGTTGGTTCCCTACTGCTGAAAACGCTAGGCTCCTTCTATTGTAGATGAAAACGCTGGCTGGTCTTTGATGGTTGAAAACGCTAGGTCTCCTTGGCGGTCTTGCTGAGAAGGTGCACTTCGACTGTGGTCTCTTGCTTCTTCTGCCAGAAAGTGCTAGCGCTAGGTTTCCTTATATATTGACTTGGCCAAATTGCCCTACCCAGTTTTCAAACGAAGTCACTTATTAATAACAAGTGAAAATGGCTAAAATAGGAAAAATAGATTTTCTGCACTATAAAATGCTCTTGATGGAATCTGATGGTAACGCTGATGGTCATGTTGTGTGCAACCAGAGGATATGCATCTACTCTAAGTGTCTATACATGCACGGTTCATTGGCTCATACACAATGCTTTTCATGTGAGCCTATTAAAGCCTTACAAAGGAGAGCCACCTCAAGAACCAACTATTGAAGACCCACCGGAGATCAAGGACCAAGAAGAGGTGCTGCAGCCCGAATCCATTCTCCGACATGAAGACAAGGTACTAAGAGGCGGTAAGACTATCCAACGATATCTTATTAAGTTTAAGAATTATCCTTTTGAAGATGCTAGATGGATGCAAGGCATACAATTAAAGGATAACCTAAACCTTGTCAATGCTTACAATGCTTCCCAAGAGTAAGCAAATGTACAAAATGTTAAAAATGAACAAAATTTTTGTCTTATAAGACTCTCTTTTTCTTTATTTGTGCACAAAAATGAAGTAGTATGCATGCTTAGATCAAGTTTGCGGAGACGACGTCTCCCAAACACCAAGTAGAGCTTGTCACTCTACTATGGAAGACTGATAGGACTGATGTGCAAACATGCTTGCGGCAGCTTCAGGCTCTCAAGCGCCAAATGGACTAGTCATCCATTATGGAATGATGTCGTAGGGTAACATAGGGATCCTCTACCCGCTAAGAAAAGGACTCATGAATATGCTTTATCTTCTCTACACCATAGTCGAGGACGACTATGATTTCAAGAGAGAGGTAATGTCATAATAATCAATATCTAATTCTCCTAAATGATTTTCTCATATTAAACTGATCATTTAATGTGGGGAGGTACCAGGGGAGAAAAAGCTAGAATATTGGTTAAGCTAGCAGACCGGCCACAATAGGGATCCAAAGGAGAGAAAATAGGGATCCAAAGGGGGGGCCATCACTACAAGAGGCTATTCATATTAGCGATGCTCACACAGCGACGCTAAAAAAAAAAAAATCCCGGCGTTGCTATGAGCGTCGCAAATTTACAAGTAAATTTGCGACGCTCATAGCGACGCCGACTGGGCTAAAAAAAATAACAGAGAGCGCCCAAAAACTCAGATCTCAGATCTGAGTTTTTCGGCGCCCTCAAGCAAGGAGCAGGTAACGCTCTCCCTCTCTCTCTCTCTCTCTCTCTCTCTCTCTCTCTCTCTCTTTCTTCTCCACACACACACACACACACACACGAGGAGAGGAAGGAGAGCCAGGTATGCTCCTTCCCTCTCCTCACTCTCATGTTCCCTTCCCCTCTTTCTCTCTCCCTCTCTCTCTCTCTCTCTCTCACACACACACACATAGTGTTTTTGAGAGAGAGAGAGAGAGAGAGAGAGAGAGAGTACAAACATAAACAAAAACGCACACACACATACATAAACAAAGAATGCACACACACATTGAGAGAGGAAAAGAGAGAGAGAGCATGCATAAACAAAAAACGCACACATTGAGAGAGGAAAAGAGAGAGAGCACATGCATAAACAAAAAACGCACACATTGAGAGAGGAAAAGAGAGAGAGAACATGCATAAACAAAAAACGCACACATTGAGAGAGAAAAAGAGAGAGAAAACATGCATAAACAAAAAAACGCACACACATTGAGAGAGAAAGAGAGAGAAACGAATTTAACGTCGTAGGAAACTAATTAAAATTAAAAGACCTAAAGATCTAGCCGACGAGGAGTTGAACTCAAGACCTATTATTCAAGAGGGAAATGGCATAACCAATCTATCATACTTGGCATGGGTGATAGAAAGGTTATACCATTTATCTCTTTTTATTGACACACACATCCACACACGCGCACACACACAAGAAGAAGAGAGTTATAACGTCGTAGGAAACTATCATAAAAGACATTAAAGATTAGGTTAGATGTAGATTTACGTTAAATTAGATTTAGATTTATTTAAGTTAAATTAGATTAGATTTAGGTTTATTTTTAGTTAGATTTACGTTTATTTACGCTAGATTTAGATTTACGTTATATTAGATTAGATTTAGGTCTCCATAAACTGCGATGCCTGCATGAAACGGGTGAAGAACACTACAAGAGGTTGTGTGCTCTTATGACGCTGTTAGCGACGGAAATACACTGGGTTTTTATAACCCCCAGCGTCGCTAAAACCGTCGCTACGAGCGTCGCTACGAGAGCGTCGCTATATGCGTCGCTATATAGAGACGCTCATAGCGACGCTCATAGCGACGGTTATAGCGACGTTTACACAGAAGACTATAGCGACGCTACAGAGCCATAAATAGCGACGGTTATAGCGACGCCCGAGAGAAATTTTTTTTGGTGACAGGGCATTGAATGCCCTGCCACCCATCAACCATGTTGTACTTGATTCACTTTTTAAAAAAAGTGCAAGGGTAGATAATATACCCAAAATAGTCACCCACAAGACGCATTGTTTGCAAAATTGACAAGCGTAAAATTGACAATTGTACACATCATAGGCAAAATGAATTGATTGGCAAATGTAATAATGACAATTGTACAACATCATAGGCATAAAAAATTGATTGGCAAAAGGAACTGCGGTGACAAATGTAATAATATACATGGTTCAAAAAGACGTATAAAATCCGTCTCATGATACATAAGCTATGAGAAACCCTAAACTAATGCTATCTAGCTACGGCTAAACTAACGTCGTTTAGTCAGACGTCTCATCGCGTCCAAGCGGCGTATCTGTCGGATTCTGCAAAAAAAGACAATAAGACAGCTTTCAGTAAGTATAAACATATAACGACATTTATAAAACAATACAAAAAATAGAAAAGAGTAAACCCTAATACTAACCATGCCGCCGCGAGAACTGAGAATGTCCATCACGGCGTTTAAGCCCTTCCTGCCTGCGTACTCGCGCTCGTACGGTGTGGGATCACGTCCTGTCATCGACCACTGTCAAAACATACAAAGATTTCATTATGTTAGAATTAAAAAACTCATAAACCCTAAACTATCGAACATAAAGAGCAATGCGAAAACACTTACAAAATCGGCCTCAAATGATGCCCATCCACCGCTCCCCAAGTGGTGCGAGCTCCCTGCCTCTACTCGCGCTCTGGCTGCATCCTTTTGTTGCTTCCACTTGTCGGGATTCTCGCACGCTGCTTTCTTCGCATTCTTCCAATCTTCTTTGGCCAGCCAATCTGGCCTATTCCACCCCTTCTTGATTGCTTTTTGCACTTCGGAACGCTTGTGTTTGCAGTATTCGCGCATTCGAATCTTCATCAGGTCTTCATTGAAGCGCTGATCCCGTGTTGGAACGGGAAACTCATCATGAAGTATGCTGATGACTCTGTTTTTTAAATCACTTGGTACTTCACTCCATTTGTTTAGTATGTAGTGTCTAAACAGCTGAGAGCAAAGACCACGCATGCGCGAGATCACCTTCTTGCCATCATCATCCATGATGATGCCGCCGCTGAAGTCGACGGAGTAAGGCAAGCCCTCTGGCCGGTGACGCGTGAACCTGGGTGTCCCGGCAGGGGTCTCTAGCGGCGTGTCGATGGGGGTACGGACGTCAGGTGTCTCCACCGGCGTCTGGGCCCCGAAGCGAGGAGTGTCGAGTGGGGTGGCTCCTTGCGGAGTAGATAGAGGTGTGTAGCTGCTAGGAACAGTCAGCCGCGCAAAACCTGGCGTAGATGGCGATGATGTGGCTGGTGTGGGGGCGGGCAAAGAAGGGGAGGGTAAAGAGCCTCGTCGAACACGAGGCAGTGTGGAGGCATCGGCGGCGGAATCCCCACAACAACCGCCACCGCCACCGCCACCACTAGAGCGCCGGTGTCTAGACGAGTGTGAAGATCGTCTCGTCGACGCCGAAGCTTCGGAGCGCGCCGAATGCTCCGAAAGAGAAGGAGATGCGGATGGAGTAGGAACGCGCGATGATGCGCCAGAGCGATGACGCTCCACGTACCACTGTCTCTGCTGCGGTGACAAAGAAGAAAGAAACTCCTCATCATCCATACCTGCATTAAAATCACGAATATTTAAACTTAATATTGAATGAATAGAGTAGACAATGACGGAAAGACCATTAAATACAATGACGTAATGACGCATATAAATACAATGACGCAATGAATCGAGTGATAGAAGAGGCAAGTCGAAAACTTAGAATTTTCAATCAAAACATGTGAGCACGAGTAGAAAAGAGCGTTATACACCATGGAAGGTACTTAGAGAGCCAGAGCTTTTACAACATGGAGCAAAATTGTTCAAATACAATATTTGTGGCTTTAAGAGATCTCTCTCTCATCCTCGCATAACTCAGCATAACTTCCTATATCTATATAGAGCTCTCCGTTTAAACACATATCCTCTGTTTCATTTTGTAGCTCCTCTACATGCACCCCATATAGAGTAGTAGCATCTTGAGGCTCGTCTGGCACCACCGCAGCGGCTTCTGATTGAGCATCTTCTCTGATCTCCTCCATTGATGCCGTTGTGATTGGCACATGGTAGCCTTCATACGTCCTTGCACTACGAGGGGCTACCTCTATGACGTACCACCAGTTTGATGTAGACTTTGTAGGATGAAATATTACCTGCCAGAGCCACATAACTTACATGAGAGCTTTCAAGCACATAACTTGTAAAAGGGGGATGTTAACTATTTACATACTTACTTGTTCACAATGCTCTGGTAGTACGAAAGTGTCTCTTAGGTCAGTCCATTTCTTAGTAGAATCCACCTCAAGAAAACCAGACTCTCCTCTATGCACAGTAGCGTTGCGACCCTCCATGATTATCTTGAACCATTGCACGTCGAACAAGTCGACAAAAAATCCTCTGTAATCGATCCTCAAAATCTCTTGCAGCGTGCCGAAGTAAGTGAGTTCCGCCACCACAGGATCTGCATCAGAGGAACGTCGTCGACTAGACTGTTCAAATTTTGCCATGATTCCACAATCTTGAGTAAAACGCTTTTTGTCGATCCGTTTCACCCTAAAATGTCAACCTTTAACACCATGCTGCTGTGTATGACTTATACTACAACGAACAAAGATTATGAGTGGCCGTTCAAACGTTTAGAAATAAAGTCACTAGCATGTCGTACATTGCAAACTTACCTTGGTCGCGCAACCCCGAGAGTACTCCCACTCTTCCTCAGTCACTTTGTCACCACATTGTTGTGTGCTTTTCAATTGGTTGTGCAACCATCTTAAGCTCATGAAGGTTGGTAGGCTCTCCAGACCCGTCGGATAGTGCATCGGCGGTCGTCTTCCCCGTCTCCACTCGATTCGTGCCCTTTGTCGCTCTTGCTTTGCATCCTCATATTGTGAAATCCACTTTTGCATCACTGGATTGTGAAGCATGCAAAATCGGTTGATTTTAGCCTCTAGATCTTCCGTCATCTTCTTCTCAACACCGAGATTGCACATGACAATCCCAGATATGCGCTCATCATCTATGGTTCGCCATAGCGTGTCCCGGGCTTTATCAAATCCGTCTAGCCACTCTCCAATGTACACTAGGGACTCTGATACCAACCAACCTTCTGCCATGCTACCCTCCGGACGTGCCTTTTGACGCACATATCCCTTAAGCGTTTTCATGAAACGTTCTAAGAAGAACATCCATCTGGAATGAACTGTGCCAGCTATTTCCACCTCATCAACTATGTGAACAAGAAGATGAACCTGAATGGTTAGCATGGTAGTAGGAAAATGTTTCTCAAACATGCACACAAGCTCCGCAGCATTTAGTTTGGCGAATGGTATGGAGTCTACGTTGATCTCCTTTTGTGAGATCCATTGCACCAGCTTTGCAAGTTTGTAGATTGTGTTACGGATGTCGAGAGACAAACATCCCTCAATGGCAACCGGTAAAATAAACTGTAAAGTATGTGCAGCAATGATATTAAAGTCCACATTTTATGCAATGATATTAAAGTCCACTATGAACGTACCTGACACATTTTATGTCAATCGTGTGACTTCAAACCGGTAAGCTTTCCGTCTTTAGTAAAACATGTTCGGAGCGAGTGCATTACGCCAGTGGGGGTCCGCAAAGATCGAATGGTCTCTTTTACTTTGCGTTCTTGGGCTCCTGTGAAAATCCATGGTGCTTTAGGGAGTTTTATCGATCCATCAGACGCTGTTTGCGGCCAATATTGCTTCATACGATCCACATTTCTAAGGTCAACTCTAGCTCCCAAAGTATCTTTCTTGCCGGTCAGATGGTCCCATAGTAGATTACCCACATTCTTGAATATGTGCATTGGATCGAGCAAGTGATTGATCATGTGTCGGGGCCAATATGGTAACTCGTACCATAGAGATAGTCTCTTCATCCCTAGAGGCAATCCGTCATCGCACATCTCCTTCTGCTCTAACCATGCTTGTGCAGACATCCTTGGTGGCTCTCTTCCCAAAAAGCCGTCGCGTAACACATGATTCTCTGGAAGATACGCTTGATGACCTTCGTAGATTTGCTTCTTCAGTGAGGGCGCCCTACGTGCATTCAGTCTAGGTCCACATGTGACACATGCTCTGTATCCGCTTGTTTGAAGCCCTGCATGTATACACATGATAATAGATCAACTATGGGAAAAAACAAGATTTACAGTGTCTGAGTGAGGAGTGTCAATAGATCACGTGAGCATTCTGTTAGCCCGGGATAGTCATGC